>NC_136967.1:32602568-32757279 GCF_032717465.1 Coenobita brevimanus
GAATAAGTAATAAAGATCTTAAGTTTTACACAAGGGTTTAAGATCAAGGCAAGTTCCGTGGCCACAAATATAACTGAAATAAATGCTCTACAAAAGTTAATGCAAATTTTTCTCACAGGAACTGTGATAGTTTCACATCAATGATAAACAAACAAAAAGCATCACTGTAAAATTGTTTTAATTAATCACACAGATCAAATTTTAAACCAAGAAACATAAGTAATGAGTTGGTTACCATCATCATCATCATCAGCATCACCATCACAACCTTATTCCCACTTATAAGACGATTGTGATCTTAAAAAAAAAAAAAAAAAAAATGAATGTTAAAAGCAGTATGATGTGAGAATTAATCAAGTATATGCCCAGAGAAATAGGATGAATCAAGCATCATTCAGTTCCGGGAATCCTGAATCCACCTCACTGGCATATCCATCCGCACACATTTTGGGTGTATTTTTCTTTCCCGATACTCTTCAGCTTTGACACTAGTTATTACTCCCACGTCACACCAATCTTAGCTTCACACAGTTTCCACTGCCTCTTTACTGTGTGAACAGTGTGTACATATGTTGGCTTCAGTGCGTCGCTGCCTGACTGGGGGATATTTCATTACTTTACAAGAGAGGGAATTATATAAATGAAACTAAGCACGAGAAAGAGGTTTGGTTCATCACATGTGTGCAAGCAGCAGAGAATATAAGTATATTGCACACATAAGTTTTTTTTTTTTTCCATCACTTTCAGAACGTATACTATGGGGAGAAGAAAGGAGTGACATGAGGGGAAGAAGAAGAAGAAGAAGAAGAAAAAGAAGAGAGAGAGAGAGAGAGAGAGAGAGGATGGGAATATAGACAGATGAGGAGGAGAGAAGGTAGAGAGAAGAGGGACAGAAAAGAAGTGAGCAGGTAAAGTGGGAGAGAGAGGATGAAGAAGGAAGAGAGGAATAGGAGGGCAAGAGGAAGGAAGAAGGAAGAGAGAGATTAAAGAAGGAGAGAGGAGGAGGAAAAGAGAGCTTAGAGAAGGGGGTTGAGATAAAGAAAGGAGTGGGAGAGGACTGAAGGAATAAGAGAGGGAGGAAATGAGTGGACCGAATAATTAGGAATGCTTGTGGAAGGTAGGGCGTGCTGTAGGTCGATAGGTGGGCAGGTAAAGTACAAGTCACAGGTGGGGAAGGAAAACTGGGTGTGGTAAGTGGCAAGGAGTGAGTGGTATGGGTGGTGTGGAGTGAGACAGTGCTGGATGAAGGGACAGGGACATCAGTACATCCTGTGACAATTGGTGCTGCAGGCCTACTGGATTTGACCGTGTTGGTGGGATCAGAGTTATCCTTGAAGCTTGATGTAGGGGAAAAACAGAGCGGGTTGGGTTGGCTGGATTAGGTGGAACGGGCTGGGTTGGTGCTGCTTGGTAGGTAGGGCAGGGTAAATAGATTACATCCTGTGAAACTGGATTTTGTATGATGGAGAGTTAAGGCGGTGCAAACAAATTTCTTTTGGAATTTCGCTACTTGTGTGTGTGTGTGTGTGTGTGTGTGTGTGTGTGTGTGTGTGTGTGTGTGTGTGTGTGTGTGTGTGTGTGTGTGTGTGTGTGCTGGGGAGGTAAAAATGGTTGGGTGGATGGGTAGAAGTGAGCGGGACGGACTAGGGTAATGATGGGTGAAGGATCGGACCCGCAACAGTATGCCATGCAGAGGCGTGTTTTGGAGGTTGACGTGTAAAGCCTGGCGTGTGTTTATTTTAAGACTTTGTCCAGGTGGAAGAATACTAGAAAGAATAAGAATAAGAACGCAGTCACACCCTGCTTTTCTATACTCAGTGTTTCACGACGGAAATAAAGACAGTATATGGTGTGTTTTGATTTAAGTAGTATCTACTTGAATTTTCTTTCGCTCACCCGTTCCATTCATTTCCACTTCCGTGAACCTTTTCATAATCAGACCCTTCCCTCACATTCCTACCAGTCCACCTCTACTCCAGGGTAACTTGAGTTTCCCACTTTCCCTGCCAGTCCTTCCCTTCCCCTCCTGCAACACCTCGTTCACTCTTCCTTGCATATAAACGTCTTTTTATCATTTTATTATCACCTCACCCCCTCCTTCTTTACTCCTTCTATTTCTCGCTGCTCTGTATTCGCCCACATTTTCTTTATTCCCTGATGTTTCCGTTATCCTGTGCCTTAAGCAGAAATTTCCTGTCCAATGGCATAAACTTTCTTTATTTTCCTTCTTGCTCTGGAATTTAACTTTCCTTTTCATCATATTCACCAGGCAATGTTTTATGCCTACCATTTCCGCTGCGACAGAGTCTGCTTCTCACATTCTTGTATTAAAACTAGATTCAAAACCAACTCACGGGCGTAGCTAGAAAGTTCACAAGGGGGGGGGGAGAAAGAAGTCTATAGATATTTGAAAAGGTGGAGGGAGGTGAACGAAGCGGGTCTCTGCAGCTGGGGGGTCTGGGGAGGCTCTGTGAGCCCCCCCCCCTAGGGAAATTTTTTGAAAATTATGTACTTATAGGGGATTTCTGAGTCCTATGAAAGTATGTGTTGGAATATTCAGATGATAACTCGTTATAGTGAAAATGGTGAAAAATAGAGCAAGAAAATGATTTTGGTTGAAAAAGAAGAAATTCTTTTAATGATACTTATGGAATAAAAGAACAATAATACATATGGGAGTCTCATGTGCATTTTCCTCACCTTTAAGAGCATAATAATCTTACTCTAAGTTGGCTGGAACCTGGAAATGTCAAAAATAATCTGACAAAGGATAAAAAACATTTTCTTGTGTTCTAAAGGAAAGCAATATAAATATAAATATTTCTCAAACCTCTGGGTACCTCAAGACTCAAGTATCATAAAAGATATTCAGAACCACTTCCATAGTCCATACATCATCTGTAATTATATATGTGCCATGCATTGGAATGCCATCTACTTGGTTAAACCAAAAGGGTAAGCCTATAAAATATGATAATCACTTTAACTTGTCTGGTATTTTTTATTGACTTCAAAGAAAAAATATTGTATAATATATATATATATATATATATATATATATATATATATATATATATATATATATATATATATATATATATATATATATATATATATATATATATATATTTACACACATATGTGTTACCTGATTTCTACTTTGATCACAAGTAATAAAAGCTCTAGCACTCAATCGAGCTGATGGTTTTCATACTTTCAGCAGAATATTGCTTGAGAAATCATAGTTCTGATTAATTTAATTAGAAGGAAACACTCGGTTACCAAAAAATAAGATACTGTCGAACTTTAGACAAATAAATGAAGTTTCATTCATACTGGTACTCTATAACAGCTGTATCAACCAAAATAAACAAAGATTTAGTTACATGTATATGCTATCAGCAATTTTGCATGTCATGACAGTACTGTATATTAATAAAATGAGAAACACTGTGCTTTCTTTTCTCTTTGAGAACCGATCCAAAATTATGTCTGCATGACACAGACTCATCACGATTTTCTCTCTCTCTCTCTCTCTCTCTCTCTCTCTCTCTCTCTCTCTCTCTCTCTATCGTGATTTATATGTTTATCTATTTATTTTTAAATATGTATTATTATTTTTTTAGTTCCATACGATTTTAAGACCCTCATTGGGGGGGGCCGCCTCCACCGCCCCCCATTGTTAGTGTCAGTAATATCCCAGGTGTGGCAGCACCACCCAGTGGCGCGGCGCCCCCATTGTTAGTGTCAGTAATATCGCAGGGTGTGGCAGCCCCACCGAGTGGCGCGGCGCCCCCCATTGTTAGTGTCAGTAATATCCCAGGGTGTGGTAGCATCACCCAGTGGCGCGGCGCCCCCCATTGTTAGTGTCAGTAATATCCCAGGGTGTGGCAGCACCACCCAGTGGCGCGGCGCCCCCCATTGTTAGTGTCAGTAATATCCCAGGGTGTGGCAGCACCACCCAGTGGCGCGGCGCCCCCCATTGTTAGTGTCAGTAATATCCCAGGGTGTGGCAGCACCACCCAGTGGAGGGGCGCCCCCATTGTTAGTGTCAGTAATATCCCAGGGTGTGGCAGCACCACCCAGGCGGCGCGGCGCCCCCCATTGTTAGTGTCAGTAATATCCCAGGGTGTGGTAGCATCACCCAGTGGCGCGGCGCCCCCCATTGTTAGTGTCAGTAATATCCCAGGGTGTGGCAGCACCACCCAGTGGCGCGGCGCCCCCCATTGTTAGTGTCAGTAATATCCCAGGGTGTGGCAGCAACACCCAGTGGCGCGGCGCCCCATTGTTAGTGTCAGTAATATCCCAGGGTGTGGCAGCACCACCCAGTGGCGCGGCGCCCCCCATTGTTAGTGTCAGTAATATCCCAGGGTGTGGCAGCATCACCGAGTGGCGCGGCGCCCCCCATTGTTAGTGTCAGTAATATCCCAGCGTGTGGCAGCATCACACAGTTACTGTGTTTATCAAATGATAGGGGAGCAAGTTGTTGATGGTAATATGGCCAGTTGAATGAAATACATGTGTCATGTGCTAATCAGATAATAGAGGAGTGAACTGCTGACCGTAAAATGTCCAGACTTATCCCAGTTGGGGCAAACAGTTTGAAGATTTGGATTCCATTATCCCCTTCATTCCAGTGACGTGTTTTACTGATTTACTTTAGGGTCTTGCGATGAGCTTATTCAGCTTGGGCAAACTTATTTGCGAATGGGTAATGGAAGGTTTTATTTAACCTCTCCAGTTTTAAGAATTTCTTCAGAGCTGAATGAAATAGTTTGGAGAAAAGAAGAATAAAATGGATAATACGCCACTGGACTGAATTGGATAACAATAAAGTTTTCATTTTTTTTTTGCAGAAAAGCCAGTTATACCACAATAACACCCCTGTTATAATCTCCACAATAGTCTTGAAGAAGAGAGCCCAACAATATTTCAGCAAATAAGGTGCTGCATTAGTCCCACAATGGTGACATGTTATTTACCAGTAGTACATAGGACAGCTGGGTGTCTGAGAACGATTGATTACAATAAATCCAACGTCGACTACATGATTAAGCAGTTGTGACCTGACACTACTCCCCCCCCTCTCTCTCTCTCTCTCTCTCTCTCTCTCTCTCTGTTCCCTACTCTTGACAATATGACTCTCAAGAATCTGTTTCATGTATTTCATTTCCTCTTTCCTCCTGTGTCTTTGTCTCTTTCCTCTATCCTCAAACCTTCTTCTTCTTTAAAAGACTGCCTCTGACACCGTATTTGGCTAACAAACGTTCAAAGTTATATTTTCCTTTATTGTTTCCTATTAAATAGCTTATTGCCATCACCATCATCTTCATCTTAACCTAAGTGTGTGTTATACATGGTCTGCTAGGATTCAGCAACAGGATGTACAAAAACACACATAAACTGAAGTGTCACCACGGTGTCCAGCTTACAAAGACCTGTAGTGGAGAGCAGCAGATGTAATGCCCCTTCAGTTGGACAAATATATGGTAAGACGAATGGAACTGTCTGGAAAAAGGAACTGTTATCAGGTGTCCTCAGGCCGAAGATATTACTGTCCTAAACAGAACTCTTCCTCTCCCCAGCACACACACACACACACACACACAATATATATATATATATATATATATATATATATATATATATATATATATATAAATGAGAGTGTGTGTGTGGGGGGGGGGGTATAGACAGATACATAGATTGAATGGGATATGGAGAAAAAGGAGTCAATGGTGATGAAGTGTGCCCAGAGAGAGAGACATCTGGTTCGTAGGGAGGATGCTGGGATACAGAACTATGACGGAAGAAACTCAGTAAAATATAAATAAATAAAATGCCAGAGTCGTTTGTGGAAAAAAATATAAAAAGGACCAAAATTAAAACAAGTGGTGCCAGGCACAACAAACTTCGCCCGACAGCAGCTTTTTTATTGCTGTTAAATACTGAAATGATACTTCCATTTAGTGTCAATACACATTTGAAGTCTAAGGCAATGACGCAAATGATTTCAAGTTACGCCCTTTGAAAATCCGTGATCTTGCGTTTGACCTTTGAAGGTCACTCAACATGAAAGGTCATGGTGCCAAATAAAAGCCCATATAAGACTTCCTATGTCTTGATAGTAGTAACTATTTATCTTTAACGAGTTTCGAGTTATAGCCCCATGAATATCCGTGACCTTGAGTTTGACCTTTCATGGTCACTTACGGCCAAAGGTCATTGTACGAAGTTAAAACCTTTATGGGACATCCTATATGTTGATAATAGTAAATATCTCTCTTTTATCAGTCTCGAGTTATAGCCCCTTGGATATACGCTGCCTTGAGTTTGACTTTTCAGTCACTCAAGGTCAAAGATCTTGGTGCTGAATGAAAGCCTATATTACGAGTTCCTGTATATTCATAATAGTAAATATCTCTATCTTCAACCGTTTTCAAGTTATAGCCCTCTGAAAATCCGTTACCTTGACTTTGACCTTTCAGGTCTCTCAATTACCTCCAAATTTGATCACTTTCTTTTGGGACCAGTGCCAACATATCCTGAGTTTCATGTTATTTTATCCAGCCGTTTTTCCGTAATGTCTTTAACAAACAAACTCGACCAAAAACAATACCTCTCCGGACTGCGTGCGGGCGAGGTAACACAGAAACTTGACCAAAAACAATACGTAGCCGGACTACGCCCGGGCGAGGTAATGAGAAAATATGTAAATGACAAGGTAACTAGGAAAGAAATGAAGAAATCCTTGTGTTAAAGTTATGACTCGAAGGGGGAAAGATTGTACGTAAACTTGAGAGAGAGAGAGAGAGAGAGAGAGAGAGAGAGAGAGAGAGAGAGAGAGAGAGAGAGAGAGATACCTTAAACTGACACATATAAGGAAGGAGAGACTGGACCCCTGTCCGCCATCCTATCTTCCGATATTTTCCCCAGTATCTCCTAAAACCTTTTCCTGCCGCCTGCTTCTCTGATTGTGATTACACGTCCCATAACCCTGCCTCCTTCACCTCATTTCATCTCACACCACTCCAGCAAATTAGAAAAAAATGTATACGGGTGCAAATGGCAAATACTTATAACAAACTTATGAATAGTGGGTGTATGAACATGCAGACGTTACAGTATGTACATCCTTTTCATGTAGACATTTTGTTGATCGCATTGT
Source organism: Coenobita brevimanus (assembly GCF_032717465.1). Lineage (NCBI taxonomy): Eukaryota > Metazoa > Arthropoda > Malacostraca > Decapoda > Coenobitidae > Coenobita > Coenobita brevimanus. The sequence continues at coordinate 32,609,737 of NC_136967.1, forward strand.
TAACATAAAAACAGATATTACAAAGTCATATTAAAAGAAACGGCAAGGAAGAGTGGCTAGGGTGCCTGGTAACAATATTACGTGCTAAGTGTGTGGGTGAAACCAGACATTTATGCCAACAGTCTGTGGCAGCTGTGTTACCTAAAGTGTTGTGTTGTCCTTGTGATGATTAATTTGCCAAAGATGATTGTATCTGTTTTGTTAAGATATATCTCATCGGACGATTACTTTGTAAGACGTCATAATATCATGGGACACACACACACACACACACACACACACGTGAGAGCAGTACAGGGAACAGCTGATAAGGCTTGGTGTGTCGACGGTTGGGTGGGATGAGTCACACGAGTGTCCTTGCCTTACCATACGTGATATTATTATTATATACTTGTTACTCCTCCACTTTACCAGTAATATTTAGTGATAATTATTTGTAGTTATAACTGTTGACCTACACTTGTCCGAGTTTTTAATCGAGACATGGACACGGACAAATAAATATTTTCTCTTTAGTATATATGCATAATTATATTCAATGTAATGGAAAACGAACATGGAAATGTAGAGCGAATGCGAGGAAAACCAGGAAGGTTGAAAGCATGAAAGGGAGAATGAGTAAATATGAGACGCGAGATTAATAAAGACCTGGCAATGAAAAGCAACAAAGCAAACAAAGCAAGAGAGGGAAAAACTCAAAATCAATGTGCTCTCCACCAGTATCAGAATTCAGGGGATAAACACGACAGGAAAAAGGCTGACCCAAACAAAAATCGCATCGGAGAGTTAAAAATATGTAAAGACAAAAATGTTAATGGATGTAGTGGAGCGCTGACCTATAAATTGTTTTGAAAATATAGTGAAATGAGAGCCAATAAAATAAGAGAGGTTTGTGAAATGAGGTTGGTAGAGTGGCGGGGTTGAGTAGGTGGGGAGGAGGTGAGGTGAATAGGAAGATGAAAAGGAGAAGGGAAATGCAGGTTAGATAATGAATGGGAGAGAGAAATGAAAAGGAAAGGTGACAATGGCAATAAGAGGGCGTGTGGGGGAGAAGGGGTTTTGGTGATGACATATGTGAGTGGGAGGGGGACTTAATGATGCTGGGAGGGGGAGGGCAGAAAGAGGAAAGGGTATTCTTCACCTCACTGAGTTACTTATTTCTTCTTATCTTAGTCAGCTTCCTTCCTTCCCTCCCTTCTTTCTTCCCTTCATCAGCTTAGCATTCTTCATAAGTGTTTTTCATCTTGGGAGCTTTTCAGGCTGTGAGAAGGAGGGAGGTGACAAGAGAAGAAGAGATCAGTTGGATGGAAGTAGTGCAAGCAATGAAGAAAGTTAAAATGGGGAAAGCCCCAGGAATTGATGGAGTGTGTGGTGAAATGCTGAAGCATGGCTGAGAGGTTGTCGTAGAATGGATGTGGAAGATGTGCAGATTGGCTTAGGAGGAAGTTAGAGTCCCGGAGGATTGGAAGTCAGGTATAATTATTCCCCTGTTTAAAGGAAACGGGGAAAAAAAAGTATGTGGTAATCATAGGTGCATTTGTCTTCTTAATGCAACAGGAAAAGTATTTGGTACGATACTTACTGACAGAGTTAGAGAAACAACAAAGGAATTAGTTGGAGAAGAATAGGGAGGTATCTGGAAAGAATGAGGTTGTGTAGATCAGATAATCATCCTTAGATCTTTAATGGAAAAGTTTCGAGAGAAGGGAAAAGATGTTGTATGCGGCATTCATGGATTTGAGAAAGCATCTTTGAGAAAGCATCTGACAGAGTGGATAAACAAAGAATGTGGAAAATCTTTAGAATATATATAGGGTAAATGGGAAGGTGATGAATGAGTGAAGAGTATGCATGACGATGCTAAGGCTGCAGTGCGTGTGGATAGTAACCTGAGTGAAGTTTTCTAAATAAATGTTGGACTGAAACAGGGATGTGTCATGTCTCCATGGTTGTTCAATCTATATATGGATGGGGTTATTAAAGAAGTACAAGATAGGACAGTGAATATTGGAGCGGCCCTAATGACAGAGGGCAGCGTTTGGAAGTTTCCTGTACTGTTGTTTGCGGATGATACTGTGTTGTTAAATGAAGACGAAGGGGAACTGCAGGGCTCAGTGAATGAGTTTGGGAGAGTGTGTAAGAAGCGGAATCCAAAGGTGTATGTAGGGAAGAATAAAGTTATGAACTTAGAAAGACAATCACTGAATGTACAGTAAGGCTGGATGAGGAGGAAATGGAATATGTGAGTGCTTTTAAGTACTTGGATAGTGTGATGAGTAAGGAAGGAAGTTTGGAGGATGAAGTGCCTGAAAGGGTGCAACAATGAAGAATGGTTGCTGGTTCTTTGGGAGCAGTGATAAGAAATTGGGAAGTGAGCATGGAAATTAAAAAGTCGCTGCATGAAAGTATTGTGATACCAACTCTAAAGTATGGAAGTTAAGCTTGAACCTTGCTGGAAGGACATAAATCAAGAGTGAGAGCAGTGGTAATGAGATATTTGAGAGGAGCATGTGAAGTTACATGAAGAGACAGGCTAACTAATGAGGAAATGAAGGAGAATTGTGGTGTGGATGTGAATGTGATAGCAAGCATTAGGAGAAATACACTGAGGTGGTTTGACCATGTGCGCAGAATGGAGAGCGAAAGACTAACGAAGAGAGTGTATGTGATATGTGAGTGAGGTGGAGGGGGGGATAGGGAGAGGGAGGCAGAATATGAGATGGAGAGATGGAGTGGAAAGGTATATAAGAGAGGGGGGTTTGAGTTGGAGGGAGAGCAGTGAAATGGCAGGGGACATTGCAATTTGTTTGTGGCCAACCCTCACGGGACTGAGGCCTGTTTTTGTTGCCTCTACAGGTACAGTCAGTATTTCTGCGCTGCTAGTTTAATCAGTTTTGTCTTTTTGTTTTTTCCTTTTGTACTTTTTATAACTGTAGCCATGATTTTTCCCACTTCAATATAATCATTACCTTCAACTTACTCTGTTCCTCAACCATGAGATACATGTTATCTTTCAGATAATGTGGTTACTTTTCTCTTGCCAGGATCTTTACTGCTTCCCTTTATTCCTAACCTGCCATTAACTTTTCCTGCTCACAAAGGTTCTTATCTACGCAACTAATTTTCTTTACTTTCGCTGATTTTTTTTTTTTTTTTTTTTTGGTACCTCCTTTACTCCTTTCACATTTCTATCACACAAATTTTTCCTCTAATATTTTTACTGTAGGCATGATTATTACTGTCTCGTTTTATTTCCTCCCTCTCACTCTTTTCTGCATTCAGAAGCTTTATATTTCCCAGTTAGTCTTGCAAACATTAAATTTATTCAAGCCCTTTTTTTTTTCCTTATTGTACCGGTACGTTTTCTTATTACTTACCATCTCCGTTATTCTATTTTAAAAACATAAATTTCATTAGCTACTACTGCAGCTACACTTCTGTATATGTATTGTAATTCTTTCCCTCTGTGTCCACTTTCTCCTGTCATGCAAAAAACAACAATATTTCCCTCCTGCCTCTCTCGCTTTCAGAAATTATCGGCCTCTCACATCATCACATTTACTAAAGTACGCATTTCGGGGAAGCGTTTCTGTACCGACTCAGTATTATCTGTTTAGATACAGGTATATGCAACTGATAAAGGACCAAGACGCGAGGATGAAATGTGTACGGAGAAGGACAACACAAGGATGTCACACCCTGGTCTTAACCTGGTATTCAATGGCATGACCGTCATAGAAATACAATGAAATATATGCAGATGGCTTTGTTGTGTGGCAGATCCAAGGTGTGGGAGAGATGATGAAATAAGGATGACTTTATGGCCCACATCACTAAGCAAGCTGTTTGTTAGTTCTCCTGTTTGTGTGCTTTTTGTTGCTTGGTTTCTGCATCCTACCTCACATAATATCTTTGGTTGGAATTTGGACTGGGTTTCGTAAGCCAAATAAATTCTTTTGGGAGTGTAGGTATAAAATCCGAAACAGGTCCTCGGGCTGAAGGTCATTAAAGTTTGGTGATGTTTGACGAGTATCAGCATCTTGAGGCAGAATTGGTTACACAGTTGAGTTCCCGATATTACACTCGAAAAAGCTGTTTTATCAACATCACAAGAGTCTGTGCTATCAACAGTCACATTCACTAGCATCTCGTCATTAACCTCTGTCTTAGTATAATACGTACACTCGGTTTTTTATGTCTGGTCGCAGTGAGTATGGACGTACTGTATGCTCGTTGGCTCACTTTTCTAAATTTTTAGGGCTGTCCCATTGGCATCTGCCTTTATTTATTTATTTTTTTACCCTTGTGGTAGTGTATAAGCTACCTAGTTCTCATTCCCCTCCCTTCCATGATGGTTTGGTACAGTAGGTGTATGTACCTTTATACTGATTGTCTTTGCCTCCTGCCCACAGTCGCTTCTAACCAATTACTCTGGGACAATGAGCACATGGTCGGTCATGCATGGAGTGGGTTGAGAGGGCAATTTCAGCCTTAGTTATTGTTCTGGATTTACTTTCCTTTGCTCGCTTCTCTCTTTCTTCCCACGTCCCCCTAGAGGGGAAGGGGGTTACTATGTCGGCCATACCCAGTCCCTCCCTTATGGAAGGGGCCGGCTCTGAAAATTCGCTGATTACAACATGGAGTGACTCCCGGACTGACTGCCGCCAGACTTGAACCCCGCAAGACATTAGTATTTATAATGCTTTATGTGTGCGGCTTTGTGCTCTAGGTTCAGCTTCTCTGGCTGGCATCAGTCCTTTGATTATCAGGAAGGTGATTGATGGCTGTGCTGGCGAGGTTGAATGAGTTACAAAACATGCTGATGGGAAACTAATTACCTCGCCCTGACGGAGTCCGGCGAGGTATTGTTTTTGGTTGAGTTTCTTTGTTTCTTTGTTTGTCAGCGACATCACGGAAGAACGGCTGAATGAAATTAAATGAAACTTTCAGGATATGTGGGCACTGGTCCCCCCCACCCCCCCACCCACCCCCAAAAAAGTGATTAAATTTTGGAATTAATCGAGTGACATTGAAAGGTCAAAACCCAAGTCACTGATTTTCAGAGGGCTATGACTTGAAACCAGTTGAAGATAGAGATATCTACAATTATCAGCATAAAGGAACTCGTAATATGGGCTTTTATTTGGCACCAAGACCTTTGGCCATGAGTGACCTTGAAAGGTCGACAGCAAGATCACAGATTTTCAGATGGTGTAATTTGAAAACATTTGCTCCATTACCTTAGACATTCATTGTGTACCATACTGACACTAATGACAGTATCAACTCAGTATTTAACAGTAATAAAACGACTGCTGTAGGCCAAGGTTTGTTGTGCCTGGCACCACTTGCTAAGACTGTGAATGTCACAAAGGTTAAACACTTGCTCAGACTAAGTTTCATTGTCATGACGCCCAGCCAATGAACCCACACTTCATGACCACCTGCAAGGGCGTTATCACCTGCTGCGACTCATGAAAAAGAAGGAGGAGGACATCATACATAAACTTGCTCAGGGAGATGTTGTTGACGCTAAGTTTATCACTTGGTTTTCAGGAGGAGTCAGGACATGGACTGCTGCTCTTGTGTTGACTTTAGGCAAACTTAATCTCCCAGATCTCCATTAAAGTTTGTTATGAAATTGTTAATATCAGGCCTGATGTTTCTAACCCCCTTTACTTCATCAAAGGTCAAACTTATGGGTCGTCTCTGTCTCTGGCAACAAGTACCTCCATAACCATATATATTTTTTTCTCCTAGGAAAACTATATTTGCGTTATGGTAAATTTCAGCGAACCAATTTATAGGCAGGGCGTAACTCCCTTATCCTCAAGGGGGGAGGGGGGCTATGCCGCTATGCACAACCATGGTTTTTACTCCGGAAAACCAAATCATGCGCAGTGGCAGATTTCTACGCTGACAGTTTTAGTCAGTATAAGATTCCCATATGTCCACCCCTGCCAATAAGTAATATTGTTCTAGATTAAGCCTACTTCGGAGGTGCTGCTATCTACAGTTTGCTTTGTCTCTTAATATGGTTCATTGTTTTACTGTTTGTGCTTGCTTTGACCCTCTACTTTTGAAATATTCTCCTGCTCTGGAATGACAATCACAGTTTTATTGTGCTTGTGTAAACTTTTCATTCCTTTCCTTATTCTTCTTATCCCTTTTACTCAGTCCCCCTTTTTTTTTTTTTCAGCATTTGCTTTATTCTGCTGGCGGATTTAACGTGTGTGTGTGTGTGTGTGTGTGTGTGTGTGTGTGTGATTCTCTCTCTCTCTCTCTCTCTCTCCACCACTAATCTCATACTCCAAACAACTTCCGCTGCTCTTACAACTCATAATCAAGTTGTATGTAGGCGGTCCTTGAGGCTGCCGTCAGCAGCTTTTATGCAAATGTGACGCCGCTGCCGCCACAACTTGTTAAGATAACACTGAAATTTGCCTGTAAATTTTGTAAGTTTAGTAATGTGGTTCACAACTCAAAGTCCTTCATGTAAGTTTTGCCTGCATTTAAGAGGAGAGACGCCTGTTGACTTGAGACACAGTGAATTTACAACACAGTCATTAACAAACAATTGATCGTAACCAGAATTAAGTAATAAACTACATCAGTATGGCGACTTGCTACGTCTCCACAATAATCCACCCTTAGCCTCCACAGCATAGCTCCACTCTTTATACCACATTGTACCATAACACTCTCACCTTCCTCCACATTTCCTTCTTTCACCTCTACCCTCTCCCTTCACCACCGCATCATTGCATCACATCACCGCCACCACATGACTACACTCCCTTCTTTTCCACACCATAACCCAACCACCGTATCACTTCAGTACCTCCCTCCACATCCAGAGCACTGCACTCAGTCTTCCACACCATAAAACCTTTCTTCACGGCACCCTCTCTCTCCACATCTTTCATGACCCTCCCTTCACACTTACCTATATAAAGGGTAAAGTTGTAAGTGGGTTAGGAGGAAAACAAGATAGATGCACAGCATAAACTCTAAAACAGAAGATCATTGTTGCTGTTGCTGTTGCAACTCCATTTTCATCTGTACGTGGACCCAGTGGACCGAAGGAAACCAGCTACCTCAACCATTCGCTCACAGATATAATTTTATTAAAGTTAATCTGAAGACTTATCTGTGCTGTAGTAGTGTAGTGTGTGAGGTGGTAGTGTATTAGTCCAGGTTAGGAGGTTAGAACAAGGTGGCTGCCCACAAACTTTCCATGTTCAGTGTCTTCCATGTTTTCCCATTAATCCTTCCTCTCACCTCTCCCTTCCATCTTCTTTACTTGACGTTATAAAAGTAGAACTAATTCAAAGCAAAGCATGTGAAACGGAAGATAATAGCAAAAGTATTAGAGTCTTACGGTGCATATTTGAAGGAAAGGGAGGTAAAGAAGGTGACATGAAAGTGAAAGGGTACAGTGCATTCAGACGATTTTGTATGGCTTTGTATTAGAAGATAGTGTTATTTAACTCTTTTACTGTGTGAGAGTTTTCTTAACTTTAGTATAATCGTTTGGTTACACCAAGGAAGAGATGTAACAAGAAAGTGCAGTAAGAGAGTGCAGCACCCACGCACACCAGCTGGTCTTAGGACCGAATATCTGACTGTGCCATGTGGCCTTAACCTTCGACATATTATTCACAAGATCATATTACTCCATTCTTGCCAGACACTTTATTCTTCCACCAACCTTTGTTCAGACAAGATCAAAACTAAAATGACTTTTTCCAGTTTACTTGACCTTTGATCTGTTTGTGTTACTTCGACTTTTGACTGATTGTTTTCAAAATCTCTTTATCCTGGCTTAAATTTCAAGCCTTCCACAGAACACAGTATATATCGGATAATGGCTGTTCAGGGTGACTTTACCATGTAACATTGACCTCTCACGTGTCGTTCTCAACTACCGTAAGTCGTTATTTTAGGTGATCCTCAGCTTGTCCACCATGTTTGATCGATATCATATCAAAATCGGTTTGTTTACACACAGATACATTAATCGAAATTTGACCTTGTCCCGTAATCTTTACCTTTGATGATTGTTCTCGGAAGTGAAGCCCTTCATTCTTGCCTGACTCTAAACACTTCCACCTGGTTTGGTTCGAAAGCGATAAAAATTGTTGAGTTGACCCTGCCGCATGACCTTGAACTTTGACCTATCATTGTGTCCCTGACCTTTGGCATACAGACAGAATAATTCATTCATGTATTTTCCTATACGTTTACACAAATATTGCTCTGATTCCAATATAAACCGTTTAAACTGACCTCATCGTATGATTTTGACCTTTTCCCTACTTTTCTATAAAAAAAAATAAAGCTTACATCCTGGCTGACCCTCAGTCCTAACACCAAATATAGTTAAAATCGTGTCATAACTGAGATATTTAAACACACACACACACACACACACACACACACACACACACACACACAAGGTTAAAATTTTGCTCTTGCTGTATAACCTTGGTTTTTGACTGTTTGTTTTCAAAATCAAATCACTGATATCCCCCAGGTTTAACCTCTTGATTAAAAACTGTTTATGTTGATGTGGCTGCATCATACTTTGACTGAGAGCCGTGACTTAGACCATCAGTCTACTAATCTCTGTAACGATGGGCTTAACTAGTGTTTACCTCTTAATCTCTCTATGATGTTTGTCTTGGTCGGATAAAAACTGTATTTTTTTTTTAGTTCACACACACACACACACACACACACACACACACACCATCGCTAATGCTTCGCGAGTTGTCGTGTACTGTACTTGTACGTCATGGAACTGAAGGGACTGAACTGGAAAAGACAGAGAAGATGTTACACCTGTTGACTGACAGAGAAGTTGTTACACCTGTTGACTGCATGCTGATCATTTAGGCAGGTACAGTATTATTGTTTCCATTATTATCACTGTTATGAAACCTTTCACTGGTCAGATATATTAGGACATGCCATTGTGTGAATGACCATTGAATAAATAGGCAGTATTTATCAGCGTCATGGGCTTCTGGTTGGATGCTGCTTTGTGTTTGAGTAAACATGTAACAAATATGCAGCCCACCCAGTGTTACTGTGACAAAACCCTGCATTGTTGCCTGCATTTCATCAAACAAAACACAGGGATAACAACTCACATCAGTTACGCAATTAATGTAACAACTTTTTATCAGCACAGGATTATTGTTTTATGTTTCACTAAGTTCATGAAGCTGCTGTAATCTATAATACTTTTTATAAGTTTCTTGTAATGATGCTATGCCAAATAGTATATAATGTGATGTTGGTTCGATACATATACGAGTCTTCGCGTGTGTAAATGACTCCATATCTGGTTCATGGATACATAAAGTTTATGTAAAAGACTGGCGGAGCATCGGTGGTGATGTTACCTACTTCACTGCCAATACACATCCCAAGATTTGTCTTTGCATTTCTCAAGAAAAAGAGGTTAGACAATTTCCTTCAGCCCCCGCTACTGTGAAGACTTTTTATGTGTAATTTTTGCGACCGACACAGGATCATGGTGAACGAATAAGAGACCATTTATAATGAAGAGGTGAGACACAATCTCCATCAACGTCTTCATTACGATATTACTTGACCATGTTACTTAGCTTTAGAAACACCTCTACTACTGTAGGGGTAAGCTGCAGCATCTGGTGTTCTTGAGAGAGAGAGAGAGAGAGATGTAATGATGTGGAATACTTAGGATTCTCTCTCTCTCTCTCTCTCTCTCTCTCTCTCTCTCTCTCTCTATCTATCTATCTATCTATCTCTATCTATCTATCTGTCAATATGTCTGTCTGTCTGTCTGTCTGTCTGTCGGTCTGTGTGCCCATACTGTATGTCGTCAGTGTCTGTGAGGGGAGGGTGTTTACCTCCAGTACCCACCACCATTATACACTGTGCTAGGTTTGGTACTGTCACCCACGTTCATATTCACTCAGAATACATCTGTCAGTGTTTGCCAGTTAACTCCAGTCAGTTCAGTGCTGATTCATTAGGTACAGCACAGGCACAGGCTGGCCCAATTACAACCAGGCAGACCACGTAAGATACATTCAGAACTTTCACATTTAATTCATATCTCAAATTATTTTATTTCCATTTAGTACCAGGTAGATCTGTTCACGCAAATAACAAGGTAAGTCAATCAAGGCCCTTCTCATCAATTCTGGCCCGGCCAGGTCAGTTCAAGGCCATTTGCTTCCAAAAAGGTCTACTTAGTTCCAGCTAAGACTTTTGAAGGCCTTAGGATCAGCCGCGGTGGCTGAGTGGTTAGCATCGCTAACTGCAAAGCTGCCGGCCCGTTAGCGCCAGGGTTAGTATCCTGGTGCGGGCAGGTGGCATCACTGGACTCAGGTGTGCATCCACCATTCGTGGGCTGGCAGGTAAAATGAGTACCTGGTGGAACACCTAGGGGAGGTAACTGTGGTAACCTGGATCATGCAGTGGCTCTGTAGCCCAGGATAATGAGTGAATAACTCGGGCGCCGACCTCCACCTTTACTGTTACCGTTTTTACATTATGTTGGGCCAACCAAATCCCGTTCAGGTTCATAGACTTAAGCAGAGGTCGAGTTTAAGTCTACTGAGAGAACTTCATATATTACCACGTCAGTTCAGATAAGATGAGATCCATGACGGATGGACTGGATATGAAGGAGTAGGTGGAGTGGGTGGGAGTGTGGAGGATGGACAGGCAGGATGGGATCAATACACCCCGTGAAGAAAAGGTGTTACATGAGGGATGACCTTGGCATAGGAAGGTGTAAGGGTCGTCTTCTAAGAGGCATTGTAGGCATCTTTTCCCTTGCAATTAATTATCCATCTTCTACCCCATGGTCCTCTTAGTGTAAATTATGGGCCTGACATCGACACAGGTTGCCTTAGTGACGTAGATGTAAGAATAATGATGCTGTGGTGAAAATACATCGTTTTGTAAAAGGTGCTTCGATTCCTCCACAGCTACCTAGAACTGGCCAACAACCATAAGACTGGGACGGGGAGATGGGCGGGAATTCTATAGGTAAGGGAAGAAGAACTGGTTAGCTGGTGGTGGGTGATGGAGGAAGATGGAATGACTACACCCGGTAAAGATCTGCGTTGCATGAGGGGTGATATTGGCATAGGGAAGGTGTAAGTTTTATTTATTGGGAAGGGGGTACCAAAATACTGTGGTAAGAAAAGAGCTGAGGAATAAGAACCGAGGACAGTGAAAGGAGTGGGGCAGGAGGAGATAAGCAAGAGACAGGAGTGAGAGCAGAAAAGAGGAGAGAAGAAACAAGTGTTATAACAGGAAGGGAGATAAAAGAAAGGCGAGGGATAACAGGGTATGAGGGTAGAGTGAGGAATGGGGTAAGAAAAGAAGAGAAAATGGTGTAGATTTAGAGATGAGGAAAGTAGAGTGGCAAGAGGAGAGGGAAAAGATGTGGATATAGAGATGAGGAAAGTAGAATGGTAAGAGGAGAGGAATGCATAGGAGTGGCAGGGTATGGGGCGTGATGGGACAGGGTGACGATCGACGTTGTGGGTGGACCGAAACAGCTGCTGCATTGGTTTAATTCAACGTTTTCTCCTTCCAAAACAAGAAGAACATGGACCATTGCCAAAATAATCAAAGAACTTAATATATTGGGGTTTTGGTCAAGAGAAATGTTGCTTAATTCACTGAGAAGCCCCGGAATATGAAAGGTTGATTCCAATCATCCAACCCGGAATGCTGAAATTTACCTCAGAACCTGTTTATGCACAAACTCCATTAGGGACAGCTTTTTTCAGCGTCCCGTCAGCGACTGCCTTAATGCTGCCCATTAGGTCGATATTCCAGCTATATCACCTTACCTCTTCCCCAGTTCAGCCTCCTTTGCCCTGTCACTACGAGGTTCTTGTTATGCTGAGAAAAAAAAAAAAAACTCTGAGGGTAGCAAGAATGAAATAAAGCCATTGAACCGAAAGGATTAATGATCATTGTTTGGGTTCATTCATTATCAGTACTAGACGTTGACGAGGAACCTACACGTGTTGGCGCAGTGCATCCTGGGTGGAGTAGCTGCGGTGTCCACCCAGTAGCCAAATATCCACACATTTTCCCAAACAGTAATGAAACTTGTCCCAAATATTAATATTACTATAAATATTCGGAGTAACACACGAATGCTTACATATCTATATATTAAACTCTGAAGAGTAAAAGTGAGACCTACAAGATGAGACTACTTCAGACTTGGCTTAGTATGATATCTTGTGTTTCTATTGTAACTAACCTACAAGAAAAACACAAACTAATATGTCTACTGCTGTACTTAGCATAAGTTGAATATCCCGGTACAGAATACTGGCGCCAGTCATGAAGTCATTTACCATTGCATAACTTTGGTACTGTACTAGGCTGACCTATAGCTAGAAGTTAATTTTTAACGAAGAGTATTCATGAATGCATTCATAAATACGATCATAAAGTATTCGTATTAGCGTTCAAATTCACATTATTTCTATGTATGCGTATTCGAATTTCTAGAAATTTGAAGAAGTCGTATGTGTATTCGAATGTTTAGCTCTTGTATTCATGCCAACCCTGCTCCACACGCCTGCCCGTGCCCCGCTGTGGCGAGGCGCTGTCTGCCACAAGGGAACTGGTTCACTGCACAGAACGGCCTTGCAGGCGTGACTGCTTGGTTGCCAGCTCGGGCAGACAAACCTGGCTTAAATAACAACAACAACAACAATGAATAAATGTGTATAGCATACTAATACAAATGTTTCAGTTGTAATGTAGTGTGATACGGTGTTTATTATTGTTGTTGCTTAACCCTTGTCTGTCTGACCGGGCAGACCCGTCGACCACAGGTAAGCAACTGCTTTGGTGTGGCCGTCCCACAGGGACATCACGGTATATGCACGGTGTAAGGATCCGGCACCCCTAGTGATAAGCAACGCCCCACCAGGGTCGACTCAGGGTCCTTCCCCATGGTGTGGTGCAGGGAAATATGAGGCTTTGCTCCCAGGTGGACGCCGCAGCTGCTTCGCTCCACCCAGGGTACATAGCGCCACCACGTGTAGGTTCATCGTCAGTATCTTCTGTGTAGTGTAGTATGGTGTGGTTTGGTGTGGTGTGGTGTAGTATTATTGAGTGTAATGTAATGTTGTGTACTGTACTGAGGTGTAGTGTAGGGTAAGATAGTGTAGTGTAGTATTATTGAGTGTAATGTAATGTTGTGTACTGTACTGAGGTGTAGTGTAGGGTAAGATAGTGTAGTGTAGTATTATTGAGTGTAATGTAATGTTGTGTACTGTACTGAGGTGCAGTGTAGGGTAAGATAGTGTAGTGTAGTGAGGATAGACAGGTGCTTATGTGTTGCAGTGTAATGTAGCGCAGCGTAAAATAAAAATCTGGCAGGGCAAGAGATTATAACAGCTGACCAATTACATGTATTCATGGAACACAATACATCCAAACACAACCAGGTCAACCACACACACAAAACAGCTGTCAGCAGCAGTTAGTATAACAACAGGCTTTGACTGGCTTTGGATGACAAACATTTATAGAGGGTAGAATAACATAGCCACTTACTGCGTGGAGTTCATCACGTAGTGAAGGTTTGACACAACAGGCAGTTTTGAAATTTGGTAAAAGAAAAATTACATTTTATCTGAACTGTATCTGTTATGTAGAAATCATCACTGACACAATCATATATCATCACCAACATCATCATCATCATCATCATCAGCCACCACCACAATCGTCATCGTCATCATCATCATCATCATAGCCTTAATTTTCACTTATGAGGTGATTGTAGACTAGAAAGAAAGAACTGCAAGTATTTTTTTTTTCTATATAAGCTTCCTAAGCCTCTAAATATAACAGGTCCACCATTACCTACACAAAATAATCAGGTGGCAGCCAAAATTAAACTGAAGAGACGTCATCAGACTAAACATAATTACCCTTTCACTAAGACTGGTTTATTATTGTGTTCTTGCTGCTGCAGGACGATTATTTACCAGCTTTGGAAAGAAAGCATATAGTGAGTGGATGGGAAGCAGAGGCATGGGGGAAGTTGAGAGACAGAAGAGAGAGTTATACGTAGAGTGGAAGAGAGAGGTGAAGAGATTAGTAAGAGAAAGAAGAGAGTGGATGGGGAATTTGGAGGCTGTGAGTGTAAACTGGAGGGAATGTAAGAATATGTTCTGGAAAGAGGTAAAGAGAGTTAGACAGGGTGAAAAAAAAGTTAGTCGGGGAGTGAAAGATAAACGTGGTAGATTACTAGTGGAGAAGGGAGAAATAGTGAACAGATGGAGGGAACACTTAAAGGTATTACTGAACATAGGGAATGAAGATAATGCAAGTATACGTAGTTGGAGAATGTCTGGGAGAAGAAGGAAGGTGAGAAGAGAGTAAGAAATCAGTAGGATGAAAGAAGTGGAAATAATGCAGAAAGGGTAAATGGGGAAAGCCCCAAGAATGAATGAAGTGTGTAGTGAAATGCTGAAGCATGGGGGAGATATAGTAGCAGAATGGATGTGGAAGATGTGCAGACTGGCCTGGGAGGAGGGTACAGTCCCGGAAGATTGGATGTCAGGTATAATTATTCCTCTGTACAAAGGAAAAAGGGAAAAAGAAATGTTTGGTAATCATAGGGCCATTTGTCTCCTTAGTGTAAATGGAGAAGTATATGGTAGGATACTTACTGATAGAGTTAGGGAAACAACAGAAGAATTAGTTGGAGAAGAACAGGTAGGATTATGGAAGGAAAGAGGTTGTGTATATCAGATATTCATTCTGAGGTATTTAATGTAAATGTCTGTAGGGAAGGGAAAGAACTTGTATGCGGCCTTCATGGATATGAAAAAAGCATATGACAGGGTTGACAGACAAGAAATGTGAAAAGAATTAAGAATATATGGAGTAGATGGGAAGTTGCTGAATGCAGTGAAGAGTATGTATAACGGTGCGAAGGCTGCACTGCGTGTAGATAGCGAACTGAGCTAATTTTTCTATTTGATAGTTGGATTGAAACAGGGATGTGTCATGGTCTGTATATGAATGGTGTTATAAAAGAGGTACAAGGTAGGGCAGTGGATTTTGGAGCAACGTTAATGAGAGAGGGCAGTATTTGGAAACTCTCTGTACTGTTGTTTGCAGCTGATACTGTATTGTTAAGTGAAGACAAAGGGGAACTGCAAGGTTTGATGAATGAGTCTAGGAGGGTGTTTAAGAAACAGAATCTAAAGGTGAATGTAGGGAAGAGTAAAGTTACAGTCATCACGAGAAATTAAGCCACTGAATGTACAGTGAGGCTGGATGAGGAGGAAATGGAAAATGTGAGTGCATTTAAGTACTTGGGTAGTGTGATAAGTAAGGATGGAAGTTTAGAGGGCGAAGTGCTTGAGAGGGTAAAACAAGGAAGAAAGGTTGCTGGTCATTTGGAAGCAGTGATAAGGAGCGGGGATGTAGAAAACGTTGCTACATGACATTATCGTGATACCAACCCTAACGTACGGAAGTGAACCTTGGATCTTGGTGGAAGGACACAAGTCAAGAATGAGAGCAGTGGAAATGAGTTTTTTGAGAGGAACACGTGGAGTTACTTGGAAAGACAGATTGACACATGAGGAAGTTAATGAGCATTGTGGTGTGGATATGGATGTTGTAGAAAGCGTTAGGAGAAACACTCTGAGGTAGTTTGGCCATGTGGAGAGGATGGAGAGCGAGAGACTAACAAGGAGAGTGTATACGAGTGAGGTGGAGGCAGGGAAGGGAATGGGAGGCCAAGAATGAGGTGGAGGGATGGAGTGGAGAGGTATATGAGAGAGGGGAGTGTGAGCTGGGAGCAGGGCAGTGAAATGGGGTTGAACAGGGAGGCATGGAGGCAATATGTTTGTGGCCACCTCTTACGGGATTTTGGCATCTGGCAAGAAATAGAGAGAGACAGATAAGGAAGACCTTTAGTGACAGGATTGATGCCACAGACCATGACAAAGCTATATATGTTATATGACCACCATTAGGCCATTTGGGGGGGGGGGGCTATCACCCTCACACTCAGTGTAGAGGTACCATATTTCAGGGTAACTCTGTACCGAGTGACAAGCCAAATGATTTCCTGTAAACCAGGAAATCATTTAATTCGCTGGGTGGTAACTTTATAACCATCCAACGCACGTTTCGACTACTGACGACCAAGGACCGGGCTAAGGACATGGTATGGATTGCAATATGGAATGTAAGAAGTGCGAATGATGAGGTGAAGGAGAGAGGGATTCTCCAGGTACTTGAGGATGCAAAAGTGGATATATATGCATGAAACTCAATGGTGAGGTGAGGGTGTGAAAGGGTGGGAATTTGGATGGGGTATATATGCGGGAGTAGGTGAGAACGAAAGAGAAAAAAGAGGGTGTATGTATTGTGTTCAAGAGATGGAAGGTGAATATAAGAGAGTATGGATCAGTTGGTTCAAGGACTGTGTGGTTAGGATTGAAAGTAGGAATACAAACGTGGGCGACTGTGTGTGTGTATGCGCCAACACAAGATGATTCAAGGGGAGTGAGAGAATAGTTCTGAGAAAATGTGGAATCATGCATGAAATAGTTTAAGAAGAATGGGACAGCATTTTTTATTGGAGTTATTAATGGAAACGTACGAAATGTGAAGGTGGATGTGGAGTAGTTGGTGACTGGGGTGTGTCAGCAGAAGTGGATGAGAATGGCAGTGATCTAGTGGACACTTGTGAGGAGAGGTGGTTGGTGATAGCCAGTACCCAATTAGGCAAAAAATGATCCACTGTATACGAGGCGAGCGATGACAAGGGTCACTGATGAACTGAATAAAACTGAAGGCAATGATTGATTATGTGTGTGTGGATGACAGAATGAGAAGGTGTGTAATGGATGGAAGAGCATATAGAGGTTGGGGAAGAGAACTTTCTCACCATCATTTGGTGGTGGCAAAAGTCAAGGTTCAAATGTCATGGAGGAATATAAGGAGGGAGGGGAAGGACAGGAGGAAGTGGTCCATAGAAGGAGGGTTGAAAGGTTGCAAGAGGATGGAAGAAAGATTATAAGAGAGAAATGGAGGAGCATTTGGGTAAATATGATTTGGAGCAGATGGGTGAGGTGGAAGGTGTGTCCAAGTTATTTACAGAAGCAATCTGTGCACCATATGAGGTGGTGTGTGGGGTGAAGAGACGAAAGGGGGTGCAAGGAACACCATGGTGGAATGAAGAGGTGAGACAAGGTGTGGAACAAAAGAAGAAAGCATATAGTAAGTGGATAGGAAGCAGAGGCAAGGAGGAAGTTGAGAGATGGAAGAAAGAGTTATATGCTGAGAGAAAGAGAGAGGTGAAAAGATTAGTAAGAAAGAGAACAAAGAGAGTAGATGAGGAATTTGGAAAGAATTTGAGTGTAATGTGGAGGGACTGTAAGAAAATGTTCTGGAAGTAGGTAAAGAGAGTTATACAGGATGATAATGAAGTTAGTAGGTGAGTGAAAGATAAAAGAGGTACAGTATATTGATAGTGGAGAGGGGAGAAAAAGGAGCAGATGGAAAGAATGCTTTAAGGAATCTTTAAGCATAGAGAATGCGGGTAATGCGTGTATAAATGGCAGGGGAATGGCTGGAAGAAAAAGGGAGGAGAGAAGGGAGGAAGTAGTGAAAGCAATGAAAAATTCAAAACGGGGAAAGTCCCAGGAATTGATGGAGGGAATGGTGAAATGCTGAAGTATGGGGGAGAGATAGTAGTGGAATGGATATGGAAACTGCATAACTTGGCCTGGGAGGAAGGTAGAGTCTTGGAGGATTGGAAGTCAGGTATAATTATTTCCCTTTACAAAGGAAAACTGGTAAAAGACGTGTGTGGTAATCATAGGGGCATTTGTCTTCTTAGTGTAATAGGAAAAGTATATGGTAGGATACCTATTGGCAGCGTTAGGGAAATAACAGAGGAATTAGTTCGAGGAGAACAGGAGGTTTTAGGAAGGGAAGAGGTTGTGTAGATCAGATATTCATCCTTAAGTCTATGGAGAAAATGTTTCTAGAGAAGAGAAAGACGGTGTATGTGGGTACGTAGTCGAATACCCACTTCGGAATCCTGCCTGTTCACGGGGTTGGTTTTCTTCCATATATGTTGTTATTCTGTTCGTAAGGACTTTAGTGAAGAGTTTGTAAATGACTGATAACAAGCTAATGGGTCGATAGTTACTAAGATTTTTTGAGTCGCCTTTTTTGTAAAGTAAAATAACTATTGCAGTACATCAAGTTTTGAGAATTTTCTCCTTTTTTATACACTGAGTAGGTAAGTGAGCAAACCTATTTTTTACTTCTACTCCTCCACCCAACAGTAAATCTGCTACTATTCCAACTTCTCCCAGATCCTTCCCTCTTTTCATATTCTTAATTAAAATCTTTGCTTCGTCTGATGGTACCTCAGGTATTTCACTTGTGTCACCTGAAAAGTTAGCTATTGGAACTATGGTCTTTGATGCATACAGTTCATTGTAAAATTCTTCAACTCTCTTCACCATCTTATCTCTGCATTTAATGACGTCACCGTTTGTGTCTTTCAGTGATATAATTTGTTGTTCCACTTTCAAAAGAATTCTGAGGGGAAAGAATTTTGGAAAGCTATATCCAGGCTGATAATGTCGGTCTAGTTCTTCCATTTATGGGACAACTTGCTTTGGTATGATGCAGGTATTTTGTGCATTTGTTTTCCTTGGTACCATAAGTGAAGGTGGAATGTTTCGAGAACCACGACTGGCTGTATTTCTGTGTTATAAGACTTGGCCATAACCCGTCAGTCTGCCCTTCACTATCTGTCCCACCAGACATATCTGTCACCCTCCCACTTGCTGCTTGTTGATAAACTCTCTCTCTCTCTCTCTCTCTCTCTCTCTCTCTCTCTCTCTCTCTCTCTCTCTCTCTTTCTCATTAGATGCTTCTGTATTTTTAGAGGTGACATTATCTTTGCCGCTCACATCGACTCCTCTTCCATTACAAGAGACGGCAAGATCTTATGCAAAGTTGCCAAAGACTGCATCTTCTGAGGTGGGATCGTCTTCTAATCGCAGATGGCATCCGCTTCTGTTTGCAAGTGACGTTGAGTTCTTTCCGCAGTTGATATCGACTTCTCTCTAATGGTTACGCTAACAACAATCCGCTGGCAACTTCAGCTTCTTCCAACAGCTGACATCAGCTCCACTCTACAAAAGACGTGAACTTCTCTCTGCGTATGACGTCGGGTTCTCTCTCCGGTTACTTCGACTCCTGGCTATATGTGACGTCGCCTTCTCTCGAGACTAGACGGCGACATCTCTCGGCACATGATGTCGACATCTGTCCAAGTAACACCGACTCCTCTCTCCAAGTGTCATAAACTTTTCTACGCATGTAACGTTAACAGCTCTAAAGCCTCTCTGTGACCTTCTTCCTGCAACGAATGTCCATATCTTCCTGCAGGTGACGCAGAAATCTGTTTGCCGGTAATATCAACATATCACAACAGATGGCACATAATTCATTATTTTCAGGTAAGTTTGATTTCTTTCTTTTGATTGAAGACGAGTTTCTCTACCTTGTCCTTAGTCTCTCTCTCTCTGTCTGTCTGTCTCTCTCTCTCTCTCTCTCTCTCTCTCTCTCTCTCTCTCTCTCTCTCAGTATCAACTTTTGTTTCTTTGCAGGTGACATAATCTTTAATTCTCACATCAACTTGTCTTTCATTGCAAGTGACAGCCAAGTCTTGTCTGCAGTTGTCAAAGTCTAAATCTTCTGAGGAGGCATCACCCTCTAATCGCAGTGGCATCCGCTTCTGTTTACAGGTGACGTCTAGTACTTTCAGCAAGTGACACGGACTTTTCTCTGCTGGTCACTTATGATATCGACCTTTCTTTGCAGGTGATGTGCAGTTCTCACTGCAAATACAGTATCATAGACTTCTTCTTGCAGGTGATGCCAACTACTCTCTGCAGGTGACGCCAACTACACTCTGCAGGCGATGCCAACTACCCTCTGCAGGGGACGCCAACTACTCTCTGCACGTGACGCCAACTACTCTCTGCAGTTGACGCCAACTACTCTCTGCAGTTGACGCCAACTACTCTCTGCAGGGGACGCCAACTACTCTCTGCAGGTAACGCCAACTACTCTCTGCAGTTCACGCCAACTACCCTCTGCAGGGGACGCCAACTACTCTCTGCCGGTGTTCCAAATACTGTCTACAGGTGACGCCAACTACTCTCTGCAGGTGACGCCAACTACTCTCTGCAGGTGAACCAAATACTGTCTGCAGGTGACGCCAACTACTCTCTGCAGGTGACGCCAACTAATCTCTGCACGTGACGCCAACTACTCTCTGTAGGTGATGCCAACTACTCTATGCAGGTAAAGCCAACTACTCTCTGCAGGTGACGCCAACTACTCTCTGCAGGTGATGCCAACTACTCTCTGCAGGTGATGCCAACTACTTCTGCAGGTGATGCCAACTACTCTCTGCAGGTGATGCCAACTACTCTCTGCAGGTGATGCCAACTACTTTCTGCAGGTGATGCCAACTACTCTCTGCAGGTGATGCCAACTACTTTCTGCAGGTGATGCCAACTACTCTCTGCAGGTGATGCCAACTACTCTCTGCAGGTGATGCCAACTACTCTCTGCAGGTGATGCCAACTACTCTCTGCATGTGATGCCAACTACTTTCTGCAGGTGATGCCAACTACTTTCTGCAGGTGATTCCAACTACTTTCTGCAGGTGATGCCAACTACTTTCTGCAGGTGATGCCAACTACTTTCTGCAGGTGATGCCAGCTACTTTCTGCAGGTGATGCCAACTACTTTCTGCAGGTGATGCCAACTACTTTCTGCAGGTGATGACAACTACTTTCTGCAGGTGATGCCAACTACTTTCTGCATGGAACGCTGACTACTTTCTGCAGGTGACGCTGACCACTCTGCTGAAGTAACGTCAACTTATCTCTGCTGGTGACGTCGGCTTCTTTCTGCGGGAAACGTCGACTTCTTTTTACAGGGATCACTCTAATCTCTGTCATCATCACTATTATCATCATCACTATTAGTATTATTGTTACTACTACTATTACTTCTTCTCCTCCACCTCCTCCTCCTCCTACTACTACTACTACTACTGCTACTACTAGGCTACTACTACTGCTACTCTGTTTTTATTATTAGTTTGTATTATTATTATTTTTGTTATAATGATGATGATGATGATTATTGTTCATCTTCTTGTTATTATTACATTGTTGTTGTCGTTGCTGTTAATTTAGTGGTAACATATTCATACCAGTATTTTCCATGACACATTTTCTTCATTGTTGGATTTTTGGCAGAAAGTCATGGCTTTCGGGCGGTTTTTAGGTGCATAGTTTATGTGTATCCGGGCGGTGTTTAGGTCCATTGTCTCCCGGGTGGTAGTTAGTCTGCCAAAGCTATATAAGGCCTGGCCGAAGCTTCCACGAGCACACACACCACCAAGCCAGTCACGAGACAGGGCGTGGGTGCTGGGCAATCCCCAAGCCCAGTCCTCCCCCCCCTAACTTTTATTTAATCAGCCCATACCCCACTGACCGGGCTAATGTATGGCTCGGCCTGCACTAGAGGTGCAGGGAATCTGTAAACGAACGAACTTCCACTAGCAGTTCGGGTGGAGCAGCAGCCAGAGCAACATGTCGTACCCAGCCTGTCAGGCCCACCACAGGGACCCACACATCCTCGACACCGCCCACTACTCCTTCCCCACCCACCACCACCTCTGGGAAGGTCAAGTGGTACAGCTTCAGGCCAGGTTATGGCTTCATCACGAGGATGGACAACCAGCAGGACATTTTGTCCACTGCACCGCCATCAAAAAGTCAAGCCTCAGGAAGGTTGGAAAGTCCTTGGTGGAGGGGGAGAGAGTGGAGTGTACTATCAGAAGAGGGAGTAAGGGGCCAGAAGCTGCCTCTGTCACCGGCCCTTCTGGCAACCCCAGATCGACGAAAACATCCACGTCGATGTGCAGCTGCTGAGGATAATACCACCCATGCCCGCAAAACTGCATGCACACAATCTGCAGTTGCAAATCCACAAGAAGACCGAGCAGCCCTCACCATATTAATCCCTCTGCTGCTCCGCCACAACAAACTGCCCTCGATCTCCATCCCTGAAGAGGCAGTCAATGTGGTCACCCCTGCCCCCCAGCCTCCTCTGCCCTCTTAAATGGAAGAAGACCCCAAGAGCAAGAAGAGCCAGGAACAAGATATCCCCGGGGCAAGAAGACCCGGGGAAATAGCCCAACACCCGGAAAAAAAGACCTCAGGACAACTGTCAGGAAAAATTCTCGGAGAATCCCTGGAAAGTCCCTACAACTGAGATAGGATCTAGTTATGTCCACCAGGTAATAACTGGTCTGTCTAGGCACAGCTGAGATAGGATCTAGTTATGTCCACCAGGTAATAACTGGTCTGTCTAGGCACAACTGAGATAGGATCTAGTTATGTCCACCAGGTAATAACTGGTCTGTCTAGGCACAGCTGAGATGGGATCTAGTTATGTCCACCAGGTAATAACTGGTCTGTCTAGGCACAGCTGAGATAGGATCTAGTTATGTCCACCAGGTAATAACTGGTCTGTCTAGGCACAGCTGAGATAGGATCTAGTTATGTCCACCAGGTAATAACTGGTCTGTCTAGGCACAGCTGAGATAGGATCTAGTTATGTCCACCAGGTAATAACTGGTCTGTCTAGGCACAGCTGCGATAGGATCTAGTTATGTCCACCAGGTAATAACTGGTCTGTCTAGGCACAGCTGAGATAGGATCTATGTCCACCAGGTAATAACTGGTCTGTCTAGGCACAGCTGAGATAGGATCTATGTCCACCAGGTAATAACTGGTCTGTCTAGGCACAGCTGCGATAGGATCTAGTTATGTCCACCAGGTAATAACTGGTCTGTCTAAGCACAACTGCGATAGGATCTAGTTATGTCCACCAGGTAATAACTGGTCTGTCTAGGCACAGCTGAGATAGGATCTAGTTATGTCCACCAGGTAATAACTGGTCTGTCTATGCACTGCTGCGATAGGATCTAGTTATGTCCACCAGGTAATAACTGGTCTGTCTAAGCAAAGCTGCGATAGGATCTAGTTATGTCCACCAGGTAATAACTGGTCTGTCTAAGCAAAGCTGCGATAGGATCTAGTTATGCCACTAGGAAATAACTGGTCTGTCTAAAAACAGTTGAGGTGGGACCTAGTAATATCAAAATATTGTTTTAGTAATCAGGTAAGTTCGCTTTTCATGTAGGAGGCGACGTAGACTTCAGTCTATTTCAGTAATGTTAACTTCTTTTATTTTCCTAACCAAGACTCTCTCTCTCTCTCTCTCTCTCTCTCTCTCTCTCTATGTTTCTGTATGTTTGTTTGTCTACATATCTGTCACTATGTTATCAAGTCATCTTTCTTTTCAAGTTACTTAGACTATATTTTTGTAACAGGTGTCATGTCAAAAAAATTGCAGGCATCATAGACTTCTTCCTTGAAAGTAGTATCGATTTCTGCTTGCTGAGAACATCGACTTCTCTTTCCAGGTGAAACTGATTTCCCGATGCAAGTGATGTCCACTTCATTCCGAATGCGACGTCGAACCACTCTCCATGTGAAGTCGGGCATTATGTGCGAGTGACGGGAAACCTATTTGCAGTTGACCTGGATATATCACAGCAGGGAAAACCGACGACAAAATATCCAGGTAAAGTTGTCGTCCTCCTTTTCTCTTGCATTTAGTGTCACTCACTCTCTCTCTCTCTCTCTCTCTCTCTCTCTCTCTCTCTCTCTCTCTCTCTTTCTCATTAGATGCTTCTGTATTTTTAGAGGTGACATTATCTTTGCCGCTCACATCGACTCCTCTTCCATTACAAGAGACGGCAAGATCTTATGCAAAGTTGCCAAAGACTGCATCTTCTGAGGTGGGATCGTCTTCTAATCGCAGATGGCATCCGCTTCTGTTTGCAAGTGACGTTGAGTTCTTTCCGCAGTTGATATCGACTTCTCTCTAATGGTTACGCTAACAACAATCCGCTGGCAACTTCAGCTTCTTCCAACAGCTGACATCAGCTCCACTCTACAAAAGACGTGAACTTCTCTCTGCGTATGACGTCGGGTTCTCTCTCCGGTTACGTCGACTCCTGGCTATATGTGACGTCGCCTTCTCTCGAGACTAGACGGCGACATCTCTCGGCACATGATGTCGACATCTGTCCAAGTAACACCGACTCCTCTCTCCAAGTGTCATAAACTTTTCTACGCATGTAACGTTAACAGCTCTAAAGCCTCTCTGTGACCTTCTTCCCGCAACGAATGTCCATATCTTCCTGCAGGTGACGCAGAAATCTGTTTGCCGGTAATATCAACATATCACAACAGATGGCACATAATTCATTATTTTCAGGTAAGTTTGATTTCTTTCTTTTGATTGAAGACGAGTTTCTTTACCTTGTCCTTAGTCTCTCTCTCTCTCTCTCTCTCTCTCTCTCTCTCTCTCTCTCTCTCTCTCTCTCTCTCTCTCAGTATCAACTTTTGTTTCTTTACAGATGACATAATCTTTAATTCTCACATCAACTTGTCTTTCATTGCAAGTGACAGCCAAGTCTTGCTGCAGTTGCCAAAGTCTAAATCTTCTGAGGAGGCATCGCCCTCTAATCGCAGTGGCATCCGCTTCTGTTTACAGGTGACGTCTAGTACTTTCAGCAAGTGACACGGACTTTTCTCTGCTGGTCACTTATGATATCGACCTTTCTTTGCAGGTGATGTGCAGTTCTCCCTGCAAATACAGTATCATAGACTTCTTCTTGCAGGTAACGCCAACTACTCTCTGCAGGTGACGCCAACTACACTCTGCAGGCGATGCCAACTACCCTCTGCAGGGGACGCCAACTAGTCTCTGCACGTGACGCCAACTACTCTCTGCAGGTGAACCAACTACTCTCTGCAGGTGAACCAACTACTCTCTGCAGGGGACGCCAACTACTCTCTGCAGTTGACGCCAACTACTCTCTGCAGTTGACACCAACTACTCTCTGCAGGGGACGCCAACTACTCTCTGCAGGTGAACCAACTACTCTCTGCAGATGACGCCAACTACTCTCTGCAGGTGACGCCAACTACTGTCTGCAGGTGACGCCAACTACTCTCTGCAGGTGACGCCAACTACTCTCTGCAGGGGACGCCAACTACTGTCTGCAGGTGACGCCAACTACTGTCTGCAGGTGACGCCAACTACTCTCTGCAGGTGACGCCAACTACTGTCTGCAGGTGACGCCAACTACTCTCTGCAGGGGACGCCAACTACTCTCTGCAGGTGAACCAACTACTCTCTGCTGGGGACGCCAACTACTCTCTGCAGGTGACGCCAACTACTGTCTGCAGGTAACGCCAACTACTCTCTGCAGGTGACGCCAACTACTCTCTGCAGGTGATGCCAACTACTGTCTGCAGGAGATGCCAACTACCCTCTGCAGGGGACGCCAACTACTCTCTGCACGTGACGCCAACTACTCTCTGCAGTTGACGCCAACTACTCTCTGCAGTTGACAACAACTACTCTCTGCAGGGGACGCCAACTACTCTCTGCAGGTAACGCCAACTACTCTCTGCAGTTCACGCCAACTACCCTCTGCAGGGGACGCCAACTACTCTCTGCAGGTGTTCCAAATACTGTCTGCAGGTGACGCCAACTACTCTCTGCAGGTGACGCCAACTACTCTCTGCAGGTGAACCAAATACTGTCTGCAGGTGACGCCAACTACTCTCTGCAGGTGACGCCAACTAATCTCTGCACGTGACGCCAACTACTCTCTGTAGGTGATGCCAACTACTCTCTGCAGGTAAAGCCAACTACTCTCTGCAGGTGACGCCAACTACTCTCTGCAGGTGATGCCAACTACTCTCTGCAGGTGATGCCAACTACTTCTGCAGGTGATGCCAACTACTCTCTGCAGGTGATGCCAACTACTCTCTGCAGGTGATGCCAACTACTCTCTGCAGGTGATGCCAACTACTCTCTGCAGGTGATGCCAACTACTCTCTGCAGGTGATGCCAACTACTCTCTGCAGGTGATGCCAACTACTCTCTGCAGGTGATGCCAACTACTCTCTGCATGTGATGCCAACTACTTTCTGCAGGTGATGCCAACTACTTTCTGCAGGTGATGCCAACTACTTTCTGCAGGTGATGCCAACTACTTTCTGCAGGTGATGACAACTACTTTCTGCAGGTGATGCCAACTACTTTCTGCAGGTGATGCCAACTACTTTCTGCAGGTGATGACAACTACTTTCTGCAGGTGATGCCAACTACTTTCTGCAGGTGATGACAACTACTTTCTGCAGGTGATGCCAGCTACTTTCTGCATGGAACGCTGACTACTTTCTGCAGGTGACGCTGACCACTCTGCTGAAGTAACGTCAACTTATCTCTGCTGGTGACGTCGGCTTCTTTCTGCGGGAAACGTCGACTTCTTTTTACAGGGATCACTCTAATCTCTGTCATCATCACTATTATCATCATCACTATTAGTATTATTGTTACTACTACTATTACTTCTTCTCCTCCACCTCCTCCTCCTCCTACTACTACTACTACTACTGCTACTACTAGGCTACTACTACTGCTACTCTGTTTTTATTATTAGTTTGTATTATTATTATTTTTGTTATAATGATGATGATGATGATTATTGTTCATCTTCTTGTTATTATTACATTGTTGTTGTCGTTGCTGTTAATTTAGTGGTAACATATTCATACCAGTATTTTCCATGACACATTTTCTTCATTGTTGGATTTTTGGCAGAAAGTCATGGCTTTCGGGCGGTTTTTAGGTGCATAGTTTATGTGTATCCGGGCGGTGTTTAGGTCCATTGTCTCCCGGGTGGTAGTTAGTCTGCCAAAGCTATATAAGGCCTGGCCGAAGCTTCCACGAGCACACACACCACCAAGCCAGTCACGAGACAGGGCGTGGGTGCTGGGCAATCCCCAAGCCCAGTCCTCCCCCCCCTAACTTTTATTTAATCAGCCCATACCCCACTGACCGGGCTAATGTATGGCTCGGCCTGCACTAGAGGTGCAGGGAATCTGTAAACGAACGAACTTCCACTAGCAGTTCGGGTGGAGCAGCAGCCAGAGCAACATGTCGTACCCAGCCTGTCAGGCCCACCACAGGGACCCACACATCCTCGACACCGCCCACTACTCCTTCCCCACCCACCACCACCTCTGGGAAGGTCAAGTGGTACAGCTTCAGGCCAGGTTATGGCTTCATCACGAGGATGGACAACCAGCAGGACATTTTGTCCACTGCACCGCCATCAAAAAGTCAAGCCTCAGGAAGGTTGGAAAGTCCTTGGTGGAGGGGGAGAGAGTGGAGTGTACTATCAGAAGAGGGAGTAAGGGGCCAGAAGCTGCCTCTGTCACCGGCCCTTCTGGCAACCCCAGATCGACGAAAACATCCACGTCGATGTGCAGCTGCTGAGGATAATACCACCCATGCCCGCAAAACTGCATGC
This sequence comes from Coenobita brevimanus, assembly GCF_032717465.1. Lineage (NCBI taxonomy): Eukaryota > Metazoa > Arthropoda > Malacostraca > Decapoda > Coenobitidae > Coenobita > Coenobita brevimanus. The sequence goes on from NC_136967.1 coordinate 32,637,323, forward strand.
ACACAATCTGCAGTTGCAAATCCACAAGAAGACCGAGCAGCCCTCACCATATTAATCCCTCTGCTGCTCCGCCACAACAAACTGCCCTCGATCTCCATCCCTGAAGAGGCAGTCAATGTGGTCACCCCTGCCCCCCAGCCTCCTCTGCCCTCTTAAATGGAAGAAGACCCCAAGAGCAAGAAGAGCCAGGAACAAGATATCCCCGGGGCAAGAAGACCCGGGGAAATAGCCCAACACCCGGAAAAAAAGACCTCAGGACAACTGTCAGGAAAAATTCTCGGAGAATCCCTGGAAAGTCCCTACAACTGAGATAGGATCTAGTTATGTCCACCAGGTAATAACTGGTCTGTCTAGGCACAGCTGAGATAGGATCTAGTTATGTCCACCAGGTAATAACTGGTCTGTCTAGGCACAACTGAGATAGGATCTAGTTATGTCCACCAGGTAATAACTGGTCTGTCTAGGCACAGCTGAGATGGGATCTAGTTATGTCCACCAGGTAATAACTGGTCTGTCTAGGCACAGCTGAGATAGGATCTAGTTATGTCCACCAGGTAATAACTGGTCTGTCTAGGCACAGCTGAGATAGGATCTAGTTATGTCCACCAGGTAATAACTGGTCTGTCTAGGCACAGCTGAGATAGGATCTAGTTATGTCCACCAGGTAATAACTGGTCTGTCTAGGCACAGCTGCGATAGGATCTAGTTATGTCCACCAGGTAATAACTGGTCTGTCTAGGCACAGCTGAGATAGGATCTATGTCCACCAGGTAATAACTGGTCTGTCTAGGCACAGCTGAGATAGGATCTATGTCCACCAGGTAATAACTGGTCTGTCTAGGCACAGCTGCGATAGGATCTAGTTATGTCCACCAGGTAATAACTGGTCTGTCTAGGCACAGCTGAGATAGGATCTAGTTATGTCCACCAGGTAATAACTGGTCTGTCTAGGCACAGCTGAGATAGGATCTAGTTATGTCCACCAGGTAATAACTGGTCTGTCTATGCACGGCTGCGATAGGATCTAGTTATGTCCACCAGGTAATAACTGGTCTGTCTAAGCAAAGCTGCGATAGGATCTAGTTATGTCCACCAGGTAATAACTGGTCTGTCTAAGCAAAGCTGCGATAGGATCTAGTTATGCCACTAGGAAATAACTGGTCTGTCTAAAAACAGTTGAGGTGGGACCTAGTAATATCAAAATATTGTTTTAGTAATCAGGTAAGTTCGCTTTTCATGTTGGAGGCGACGTAGACTTCAGTCTATTTCAGTAATGTTAACTTCTTTTATTTTCCTAACCAAGACTCTCTCTCTCTCTCTCTCTCTCTCTCTCTCTATGTTTCTGTATGTTTGTTTGTCTACATATCTGTCACTATGTTATCAAGTCATCTTTCTTTTCAAGTTACTTAGACTATATTTTTGTAACAGGTGTCATGTCAAAAAAATTGCAGGCATCATAGACTTCTTCCTTGAAAGTAGTATCGATTTCTGCTTGCTGAGAACATCGACTTCTCTTTCCAGGTGAAACTGATTTCCCGATGCAAGTGATGTCCACTTCATTCCGAATGCGACGTCGAACCACTCTCCATGTGAAGTCGGGCATTATGTGCGAGTGACGGGAAACCTATTTGCAGTTGACCTGGATATATCACAGCAGGGAAAACCGACGACAAAATATCCAGGTAAAGTTGTCGTCCTCCTTTTCTCTTGCATTTAGTGTCACTCACTCTCTCTCTCTCTCTCTCTCTCTCTCTCTCTCTCTCTCTCTCTCTCTCTCTCTCTCTCTCTCTCTCTCTCTTTCTCATTAGATGCTTCTGTATTTTTAGAGGTGACATTATCTTTGCCGCTCACATCGACTCCTCTTCCATTACAAGAGACGGCAAGATCTTATGCAAAGTTGCCAAAGACTGCATCTTCTGAGGTGGGATCGTCTTCTAATCGCAGATGGCATCCGCTTCTGTTTGCAAGTGACGTTGAGTTCTTTCCGCAGTTGATATCGACTTCTCTCTAATGGTTACGCTAACAACAATCCGCTGGCAACTTCAGCTTCTTCCAACAGCTGACATCAGCTCCACTCTACAAAAGACGTGAACTTCTCTCTGCGTATGACGTCGGGTTCTCTCTCCGGTTACGTCGACTCCTGGCTATATGTGACGTCGCCTTCTCTCGAGACTAGACGGCGACATCTCTCGGCACATGATGTCGACATCTGTCCAAGTAACACCGACTCCTCTCTCCAAGTGTCATAAACTTTTCTACGCATGTAACGTTAACAGCTCTAAAGCCTCTCTGTGACCTTCTTCCCGCAACGAATGTCCATATCTTCCTGCAGGTGACGCAGAAATCTGTTTGCCGGTAATATCAACATATCACAACAGATGGCACATAATTCATTATTTTCAGGTAGTTTGATTTCTTTCTTTTGATTGAAGACGAGTTTCTTTACCTTGTCCTTAGTCTCTCTCTCTCTCTCTCTCTCTCTCTCTCTCTCTCTCTCTCTCTCTCTCAGTATCAACTTTTGTTTCTTTGCAGATGACATAATCTTTAATTCTCACATCAACTTGTCTTTCATTGCAAGTGACAGCCAAGTCTTGCTGCAGTTGCCAAAGTCTAAATCTTCTGAGGAGGCATCGCCCTCTAATCGCAGTGGCATCCGCTTCTGTTTACAGGTGACGTCTAGTACTTTCAGCAAGTGACACGGACTTTTCTCTGCTGGTCACTTATGATATCGACCTTTCTTTGCAGGTGATGTGCAGTTCTCACTGCAAATACAGTATCATAGACTTCTTCTTGCAGGTGATGCCAACTACTCTCTGTAGGTGACGCCAACTACACTCTGCAGGCGATGCCAACTACCCTCTGCAGGGGACGCCAACTACTCTCTGCACGTGACGCCAACTACTCTCTGCAGGTGAACCAACTACTCTCTGCAGGTGAACCAACTACTCTCTGCAGGGGACGCCAACTACTCTCTGCAGTTGACGCCAACTACTCTCTGCAGTTGACACCAACTACTCTCTGCAGGGGACGCCAACTACTCTCTGCAGGTGAACCAACTACTCTCTGCAGATGACGCCAACTACTCTCTGCAGGTGACGCCAACTACTGTCTGCAGGTGACGCCAACTACTCTCTGCAGGTGACGCCAACTACTCTCTGCAGGGGACGCCAACTACTCTCTGCAGGGGACGCCAACTACTGTCTGCAGGTGACGCCAATTACTCTCTGCAGGTGACGCCAACTACTGTCTGCAGGTGACGCCAACTACTCTCTGCAGGGGACGCCAACTACTCTCTGCAGGTGAACCAACTACTCTCTGCTGGGGACGCCAACTACTCTCTGCAGGTGACGCCAACTACTGTCTGCAGGTAACGCCAACTACTCTCTGCAGGTGACGCCAACTACTCTCTGCAGGTGATGCCAACTACTGTCTGCAGGAGATGCCAACTACTCTCTGCAGGTGACGCCAACTACTCTCTGCAGGTGATGCCAACTACTCTCTGCAGGTGATGCCAACTACTCTCTGCAGGAGATGCCAACTACTTTCTGCAGGTGATGCCAACTACTCTCTGCACGTGACGCCAACTACTCTCTGCAGGTGACGCCAACTACTCTCTGCAGGTGACGCCAACTACTCTCTGCAGGTGAACCAAATACTGTCTGCATGTGATGCCAACTACCCTCTGCAGGTGACGCCAACTACTCTCTGCAGGTGACGCCAACTACTCTCTGCAGGTGACGCCAACTACTTTCTGCAGGTGACGCCAACTACTCTCTGCAGGTGACGCCAACAACTCTCTGCAGGTGATGACAACTACTTTCTGCAGGTGATGACAACTACTTCCTGCAGGTGATGACAACTACTCTCTGCAGGTGACGCCAACTACTCTCTGCTGGTGATGCCAACTACTCTCTGCAGGTGATGCCAACTACGCTCTGTAGGTGATGACAACTACTTTCTGCAGGTGATGCCAACTACTTTCTGCATGGAACGCTGACTACTTTCTGCAGGTGACGCTGACCACTCTGCTGAAGTAACGTCAACTTATCTCTGCTGGTGACGTCGGCTTCTTTCTGCGGGAAACGTCGACTTCTTTTTACAGGGATCACTCTAATCTCTGTCATCATCACTATTATCATCATCACTATTAGTATTATTGTTACTACTACTATTACTTCTTCTCCTCCACCTCCTCCTCCTCCTACTACTACTACTACTACTGCTACTACTAGGCTACTACTACTGCTACTCTGTTTTTATTATTAGTTTGTATTATTATTATTTTTGTTATAATGATGATGATGATGATTATTGTTCATCTTCTTGTTATTATTACATTGTTGTTGTCGTTGCTGTTAATTTAGTGGTAACATATTCATACCAGTATTTTCCATGACACATTTTCTTCATTGTTGGATTTTTGGCAGAAAGTCATGGCTTTCGGGCGGTTTTTAGGTGCATAGTTTATGTGTATCCGGGCGGTGTTTAGGTCCATTGTCTCCCGGGTGGTAGTTAGTCTGCCAAAGCTATATAAGGCCTGGCCGAAGCTTCCACGAGCACACACACCACCAAGCCAGTCACGAGACAGGGCGTGGGTGCTGGGCAATCCCCAGGCCCAGTCCTCCCCCCTTACTTTTATTTATTCAGCCCATACCCCACTGACCGGGCTAATGTATGGCTCGGCCTGCACTAGAGGTGCAGGGAATCTGTAAACGAACGAACTTCCACTAGCAGTTCGGGTGGAGCAGCAGCCAGAGCAACATGTCGTACCCAGCCTGTCAGGCCCACCACAGGGACCCACACATCCTCGACACCGCCCACTACTCCTTCCCCACCCACCACCACCTCTGGGAAGGTCAAGTGGTACAGCTTCAGGCCAGGTTATGGCTTCATCACGAGGATGGACAACCAGCAGGACATTTTGTCCACTGCACCGCCATCAAAAAGTCAAGCCTCAGGAAGGTTGGAAAGTCCTTGGTGGAGGAGGAGAGAGTGGAGTGTACTATCAGAAGAGAGAGTAAGGGGCCAGAAGCTGCCTCTGTCACCGGCCATTTTGGCAACCCCAGATCGACGCAAACATCCACGTCGATGTGCACCTGATGAGGATAATACAACCCAGGCCAGCAAAAGTGCGTGTCCACAATCTGCAATTGCAACTGCACAAGAAGACCGGGCAGCCCTCACCATATTAATCCCTCTGCTGCTCCACCACAACAAACTACCTTCCGTCCCCATCTCTGAAGAGGAAGTCAATGTTGTTAGTCCTGTTCCGCCGCCTCCTATGCCCTCTCAAAAAGGTAGACGACCCAAGGGGCAAGAAGACACCAGAGGCAAGAAGACCCCAGGAGCATGAGGCCGCCAGGAGCAAGAAGACCCCAGGAGCAAGAAGACCCCAGGAGCCAGATGTCCCTAGGAGCAAGAAATCCCCGTGGCAAAGAAACCCTGGGTAATAGCCTAAAACCACAAAACAGAAAAAACTCAGGACAACTGTCAGAAGAAATTATCGGAGAAACCCTGGAAAGTCCTTACAGCTGAGATAGGATCTAGTTATGTCCACCAGGTAATAACTGGTCTGTCTAAGCACAGCTGAGATGGGATCTAGTTATGTCCACCAGGTAATAACTGGTCTGTCTAAGCACAGCTGAGATAGGATCTAGTTATGTCCACCAGGTAATAACTGGTTTGTCTAAGCACAGCTGAGATAGGATCTAGTTATGTCCACCAGGTAATAACTGGTCTGTCTAGGCACAGCTGAGATAGGATCTAGTTATGTCCACCAGGTAATAACTGGTCTGTCTAGGCACAGCTGAGATAGGATCTAGTTATGTCCACCAGGTAATAACTGGTCTGTCTAGGCACAGCTGAGATGGGATCTAGTTATGTCCACCAGGTAATAACTGGTCTGTCTAGGCACAGCTGAGATAGGATCTAGTTATGTCCACCAGGTAATAACTGGTCTGTCTAGGCACAGCTGAGATGGGATCTAGTTATGTCCACCAGGTAATAACTGGTTTGTCTAAGCACAGCTGAGATAGGATCTAGTTATGTCCACCAGGTAATAACTGGTCTGTCTAGGCACAGCTGAGATAGGATCTAGTTATGTCCACCAGGTAATAACTGGTCTGTCTAGGCACAGCTGAGATAGGATCTAGTTATGTCCACCAGGTAATAACTGGTCTGTCTAGGCACAGCTGAGATGGGATCTAGTTATGTCCACCAGGTAATAACTGGTCTGTCTAGGCACAGCTGAGATAGGATCTAGTTATGTCCACCAGGTAATAACTGGTCTATCTAAGCACAGCTGAGATGGGATCTAGTTATGTCCACCAGGTAATAACTGGTCTGTCTAAGCACAGCTGAGATAGGATCTAGTTATGTCCACCAGGTAATAACTGGTCTGTCTAAGCACAGCTGAGATAGGATCTAGTTATGTCCACCAGGTAATAACTGGTCTGTCTAGGCACAGCTGAGATAGGATCTAGTTATGTCCACCAGGTAATAACTGGTCTGTCTAGGCACAGCTGAGATAGGATCTAGTTATGTCCACCAGGTAATAACTGGTCTGTCTAGGCACAGCTGAGATAGGATCTAGTTATGTCCACCAGGTAATAACTGGTCTGTCTAGGCACAGCTGAGATAGGATCTAGTTATGTCCACCAGGTAATAACTGGTCTGTCTAGGCACAGCTGAGATAGGATCTAGTTATGTCCACCAGGTAATAACTGGTCTGTCTAAGCAAAGCTGCGATAGGATCTAGTTATGCCACTAGGAAATAACTGATCTGTCTAAAAACAGTTGAGGTGGGACCTAGTAATATCAAAATATTGTTTTAGTAATCAGGTAAATTCGCTTTTCATGTTGGAGGCGACGTAGACTTCAGTCTATTTCAGTAATGTTAACTTCTTTTATTTTCCTAACCAAGACTCTCTCTCTCTCTCTCTCTCTCTCTCTCTCTCTCTCTCTCTCTCTCTCTCTCTCTCTCTCTCTATGTTTCTGTATGTTTGTTTGTCTACATATCTGTCACTATGTTATCAAGTCATCTTTCTTTTCAAGTTACTTAGACTATATTTTTGTAACAGGTGTCATGTCAAAAAAATTGCAGGCATCATAGACTTCTTCCTTGAAAGTAGTATCGATTTCTGCTTGCTGAGAACATCGACTTCTCTTTCCAGGTGAAACTGATTTCCCGATGCAAGTGATGTCCACTTCATTCCGAATGCGACGTCGAACCACTCTCCATGTGAAGTCGGGCATTATGTGCGAGTGACGGGAAACCTATTTGCAGTTGACCTGGATATATCACAGCAGGGAAAACCGACGACAAAATATCCAGGTAAAGTTGTCGTCCTCCTTTTCTCTTGCATTTAGTGTCACTCACTCACTCTCTCTCTCTCTCTCTCTCTCTCTCTCTCTCTCTCTCTTTCTCATTAGATGCTTCTGTATTTTTAGAGGTGACATTATCTTTGCCGCTCACATCGACTCCTCTTCCATTACAAGAGACGGCAAGATCTTATGCAAAGTTGCCAAAGACTGCATCTTCTGAGGTGGGATCGTCTTCTAATCGCAGATGGCATCCGCTTCTGTTTGCAAGTGACGTTGAGTTCTTTCCGCAGTTGATATCGACTTCTCTCTAATGGTTACGCTAACAACAATCCGCTGGCAACTTCAGCTTCTTCCAACAGCTGACATCAGCTCCACTCTACAAAAGACGTGAACTTCTCTCTGCGTATGACGTCGGGTTCTCTCTCCGGTTACTTCGACTCCTGGCTATATGTGACGTCGCCTTCTCTCGAGACTAGACGGCGACATCTCTCGGCACATGATGTCGACATCTGTCCAAGTAACACCGACTCCTCTCTCCAAGTGTCATAAACTTTTCTACGCATGTAACGTTAACAGCTCTAAAGCCTCTCTGTGACCTTCTTCCTGCAACGAATGTCCATATCTTCCTGCAGGTGACGCAGAAATCTGTTTGCCGGTAATATCAACATATCACAACAGATGGCACATAATTCATTATTTTCAGGTAAGTTTGATTTCTTTCTTTTGATTGAAGACGAGTTTCTCTACCTTGTCCTTAGTCTCTCTCTCTCTCTCTCTCTCTCTCTCTCTCAGTATCAACTTTTGTTTCTTTGCAGGTGACATAATCTTTAATTCTCACATCAACTTGTCTTTCATTGCAAGTGACAGCCAAGTCTTGTCTGCAGTTGCCAAAGTCTAAATCTTCTGAGGAGGCATCGCCCTCTAATCGCAGTGGCATCCGCTTCTGTTTACAGGTGACGTCTAGTACTTTCAGCAAGTGACACGGACTTTTCTCTGCTGGTCACTTATGATATCGACCTTTCTTTGCAGGTGATGTGCAGTTCTCACTGCAAATACAGTATCATAGACTTCTTCTTGCAGGTGATGCCAACTACTCTCTGCAGGTGACGCCAACTACACTCTGCAGGCGATGCCAACTACCCTCTGCAGGGGACGCCAACTACTCTCTGCACGTGACGCCAACTACTCTCTGCAGGTGAACCAACTACTCTCTGCAGTTGACGCCAACTACTCTCTGCAGGGGACGCCAACTACTGTCTGCAGTTGACGCCAACTACTCTCTGCAGTTCACGCCAACTACCCTCTGCAGGGGACGCCAACTACTCTCTGCAGGTAACGCCAACTACTCTCTGCAGGTGACGCCAACTACTCTCTGCAGGTGACGCCAACTACTCTCTGCAGGTGAACCAAATACTGTCTGCAGGTGACGCCAACTACTCTCTGCAGGTGACGCCAACTTCTCTCTGCTGGTGATGCCAACTACTCTCTGCAGGTGATGCCAACTACGCTCTGTAGGTGATGACAACTACTTTCTGCAGGTGATGCCAACTACTTTCTGCATGGAACGCTGACTACTTTCTGCAGGTGACGCTGACCACTCTGCTGAAGTAACGTCAACTTATCTCTGCTGGTGACGTCGGCTTCTTTCTGCGGGAAACGTCGACTTCTTTTTACAGGGATCACTCTAATCTCTGTCATCATCACTATTATCATCATCACTATTAGTATTATTGTTACTACTACTATTACTTCTTCTCCTCCACCTCCTCCTCCTCCTACTACTACTACTACTACTGCTACTACTAGGCTACTACTACTGCTACTCTGTTTTTATTATTAGTTTGTATTATTATTATTTTTGTTATAATGATGATGATGATGATTATTGTTCATCTTCTTGTTATTATTACATTGTTGTTGAAGAGTTCTTCCCAGGTAGTGGAGACCACTATCTCTCCATCCACTAGCCATAGGACCCCTCTCCTCATGCCCATTTGGGTCTCTCTGTGGTACATGGTTCTTCATTATTGTGCCCTTTTCATCACTTCCTGTTAACCTAACCATTCATGTGTGTGATCTGATATCATAACAGTGTATATGTATGTATTTAGTGAATGTAAATTATTAAAAGGAAAATCTGGGCTTATGAGTAGGGTGCCTAGTACCAATTTGGATAAATCCCAAAGGTTCTGTGCTTTCATTATGACACAGTTTCATTATCACACACTAGGCTGGGTATCATGTATGCATAATAACCGAGGGATCACTGTAATGATGAGGACTCCTGCTTTATGCCATATCTCATTATGTCATCAGTAACGTTCTCCCTACGTGTCAAGTGGGGTTGGTGGAGGATTAGTGCCCCTCCCTGTAAAACAATTAACTCTGAGCCCTTGGCCACCCCGTTTGGGATACATGGCGTCTGGCAATGAATGAATGAATGAATGTTGTCGTTGCTGTTAATTTAGTGGTAACATATTCATACCAGTATTTTCCATGACACATTTTCTTCATTGTTGGATTTTTGGCAGAAAGTCATGGCTTTCGGGCGGTTTTTAGGTGCATAGTTTATGTGTATCCGGGCGGTGTTTAGGTCCATTGTCTCCCGGGTGGTAGTTAGTCTGCCAAAGCTATATAAGGCCTGGCCGAAGCTTCCACGAGCACACACACCACCAAGCCAGTCACGAGACAGGGCGTGGGTGCTGGGCAATCCCCAGGCCCAGTCCTACCCCCTTACTTTTATTTAATCAACCCATACCCCACTGACCGGACTAATGTATGGCTCGGCCTGCACTAGAGGTGCAGGGAATCTGTAAACGAACGAACTTCCACGAGCAGTTCGGGTGGAGCAGCAGCCAGAGCAACATGTCGTACCCAGCGTGCCAGGCCCACCACAGGGACCCACACATCCTCCACACCCCCCACTACTCCTTCCCCACCCACCACCACCTCGGGGAAGGTCAAGTGGTACATCTTCAGGCCAGGTTATGCCATCGGCTTCTCTCTACAATGGACGTCAACTACTCTCTGCGGATGACGTCGGGTTCTCACTTCATATATCGTCGGTTCTCTCTGCAGGTGACGTCCACTTCTGTCTGCAGGAAACGTCACCTTCTCTCTAAACGACACGTCGACATCTCTGCACGTGACGTCGGCTTCTCTCCTGGTGGCGCCAGCATCATTTACAAGTAACACAAACTCCTCTATGCAGGTAACGTTAACAGCTCTCAAGAGGCGGAGTGACCTTCTTCCTGCAAGGAATGTCCACTTCTTTCTGCAGGTGAGGCACAGCTCTATGTTCAGATAATAACAAAATATCACATGTAACACAAAATGCAATATTTTCAGGAAAGTTTGACTCCTCTCTTTGTATTAATGTCCAGTTCCTCTCCTTTGCTCTGTGTGTGTGTGTGCATATATATATATATATATATATATATATATATATATATATATATATATATATATATATATATATATATATATATATATATGACTTTCCTTCCATATCTTTCACTATGTTATCAAGTTCTCCCTCTTTTCAGGTGACGTCAACTATTTCCATGCAGGTGTTATTTAAACTGCAGGCGGAATCGATTTCTTCTTTGAAGGTGGTACCGACTTTTGTTTGCTAAATAACATGGCTTCTCTTTGCAGGTGACGCTGATTTCTCTATGCAAGTGATTTCCACTTCATGCCGTAGTGCAGTTTGGCTTTCTCTATACGTGACGTCAGCCTCTCTCTACAGGCGACGGGAAATTCTGTTTGCTGTTCACCTCGACATATCACGGCAGGTGACAACGACGTCAACATTTTCAGGTAAGGTTGCCTTCCATCTTTTCTTTACCGTTAAATCTCTCTCTCTCTCTCTCTCTCTCTCTCTCTCTCTCTCTCTCTCTCTCTCTCTCTCTCTCTCACTCTATGTGTGTGTGTGTGTGTGTGTGTGTGTGTGTGTGTGTGTGTGTGTTTATCTATATATCTTTCACTATGTCAAGTTTTCTCTCTTTTCAGGTCACTTCAACTCACTCTCCTTGTAGGCGTCATTGATCCTGACGGCAACACAGACTTCTTTGAAGGTGGTGTCGACTTCTTCCTGCTCGTAACATCGACTTCTTTTTGTAGGTGACGCTGATTTCTCTGTGCAACTGATGGCCACTTCAGTCCGTAGTGAAAGTCGACTCCATCAACAAGTGACGTCGGCCTCTTTTGGCGGGAGACGGGAACTTCTATTTGCAGGTGACCTCGACGTATCACGGCAGGCGACCCCGACGTAATAATTCCAGGTAAGGTTGAAGAGGATCCAGGTAAGGCTGCCTTCTTTCTTTTCTTTAACGTTGAGTCTCTCTCTCTCTCTCTCTCTCTCTCTCTCTCTCTCTCTCTCTCTCTCAATATCAACTTTTTTTTATTTGTAGATGACATGACCTTTACCGCTCACATCAACTTGTCTTCCATTGCAAGTGATGGGAAATTCTTGTCTTCAGTTGCCATAGTGTAAATCTTCTAAGGTGGCATCGCCTTCTAATCGCAGATGTAATAAGCTGTGTGCAAGTGATGTCGAGTAATTTCTGCAAGGACATCAACTTCTCTCTGCTGGTTGCTCATGATATCGACTGGTCATTGCTGGTAATGCTGAGTATTCTCTGCAAATAAAGAATCATACACTTCTTCCTGCTGCTGACTTCAACTTCTCTCTTCAGGCGACATCTCATTTTCTAGCAATGTGAAGTGGACTTTTCTCTGCCTTCCCTCTACAAGTGGCAACGCCTTTTGTCTGCAGGCGACGCCGCTTAATCTCTACAGGTGACGCCGCCTCCTGTCTACAGGTGACGCGGCCTATTCTCCACAGGAGACGCCCATTTTCTAGCAATGTGAAGTGGACTTTTCTCTGCCTTCCCTCTACAAGTGGCAACGCCTTTTGTCTGCAGGCGACGCCGCTTAATCTCTACAGGTGACGCCGCCTCCTGTCTACAGGTGACGCGGCCTATTCTCCACAGGAGACGCCCACTACTCCCTGCATGTGACGTCGACTACTCTCTGCATGTGACGTCGACTACTCTCTCCATGTGACGTCGACTACTCTCTGCATGTGACGCCGACTACTCTCTGCATGTGACGTGGACTACTCTCTCCATGTGACGTCGACTACTCTCTGCATGTGACGCCCACTACTCTCTGCATGTGACGTCGACTACTCTCTGCATGTGACGCCCACTACCCTCTGCATGTGACGTCGACTACTCTCTGCATGTGACGTCGACTACTCTCTGCATGTGACGTGGACTACTCTCTGCATGTGACGTGGACTACTCTCTGCATGTGACGCCCACTACTCTCTGCATGTGACGTGGACTACTCTCTGCATGTGACGTGGACTACTCTCTGCATGTGACGTGGACTACTCTCTGCATGTGACGCCCACTACTCTCTGCATGTGACGTGGACAACTCTCTGCATGTGACGTGGACTACTCTCTGCATGTGACGTGGACTACTCTCTCCATGTGACGTGGACTACTCTCTGCATGTGACGCCGACTACTCTCTGCATGTGACGCCCACTACTCTCTGCATGTGACGCCGACTACTCTCTGCATGTGACGTCGACTACTCTCTGCATGTGACGTGGACTACTCTCTGCATGGGACGTGGACTACTCTCTGCATGTGACGTCGACTACTCTCTCCATGTGACGTCGACTACTCTCTGCATGTGACGCCGACTACTCTCTGCATGTGACGTGGACTACTCTCTGCATGTGACGTGGACTACTCTCTGCATGTGACGTGGACTACTCTCTGCATGTGACGTGGACTACTCTCTGCATGTGACGTGGACTACTCTCTGCATGTGACGTCGACTACTCTCTCCATGTGACGTCGACTACTCTCTGCATGTGACGCCGACTACTCTCTGCATGTGACGTGGACTACTCTCTGCATGTGACGTGGACTACTCTCTGCATGTGACGTGGACTACTCTCTGCATGGGACGTGGACTACTCTCTGCATGTGACGTGGACTACTCTCTGCATGGGACGTGGACTACTCTCTGCATGTGACGTCGACTACTCTCTCCATGTGACGTCGACTACTCTCTGCATGTGACGCCGACTACTCTCTGCATGTGACGTGGACTACTCTCTGCATGTGACGTGGACTACTCTCTGCATGGGACGTGGACTACTCTCTGCATGTGACGTGGACTACTCTCTGCATGTGACGTGGACTACTCTCTGCATGTGACGCCGACTACTCTCTGCATGTGACGTGGACTACTCTCTGCATGTGACGTGGACTACTCTCTGCATGTGACGCCCACTACTCTCTGCATGTGACGCCGACTACTCTCTGCATGTGACGTGGACTACTCTCTGCATGTGACGTGGACTACTCTCTGCATGTGACGCCCACTACTCTCTGCATGGGACGTGGACTACTCTCTGCATGTGACGCCGACTACTCTCTGCATGTGACGCCCACTACCCTCTGCATGTGACGCGGACTACTCTCTGCATGTGACGTGGACTACTCTCTGCATGTGACGTGGACTACTCTCTGCATGTGACGCCCACTACTCTCTGCATGTGACGCCGACTACTCTCTGCATGTGACGTGGACTACTCTCTGCATGTGACGTGGACTACTCTCTGCATGTGACGCCCACTACTCTCTGCATGTGACGCCCACTACTCTCTGCATGTGACGCCGACTACTCTCTGCATGTGACGCCCACTACCCTCTGCATGTGACGTGGACTACTCTCTGCATGTGACGTGGACTACTCTCTGCATGTGACGTGGACTACTCTCTGCAGGTAACACCGACTACTCTTTGCAAGTAACACCGACTACTCTTTGCAGGTAACACCGACTACTCTTTGCAGGTAACACCGACTACTCTTTGCAGGTAACACCGACTACTCTTTGCAGGTAACACCGACTACTCTTTGCAGGTAACACCGACTACTCTCTGCAGGTAACACCGACTACTCTTTGCATGTGACGTGGACTACTCTCTGCAGGTAACACCGACTACTCTTTGCAGGTAACACCGACTACTCTTTGCAGGTAACACCAACTACTCTTTGCAGGTAACACCAACTACACTCCGCAGGTAACACCGACTACTCTTTGCAGGTAACAAACACTTCACTCTGCAGGTAACACCAACTACTCTTTGCAGGTAACACCGACTACTCTTTGCAGGTAACACCAACTACTCTTTGCAGGTAACAAACACTTCACTCTGCAGGCAACACCAACTACTCTTTGCAGGTAACACCAACTACTCTTTGCAGGTAACACCAACTACTCTTTGCAGGTAACACCGACTACTCTTTGCAGGTAACACAGACTACTCTTTGCAGGTAACAAACACTTCACTCTGCAGGTGACGCCGACTACTCTCTGCAGGTGACGTCAACTACTCTGCAGAGGTAACGTCAACTTATCTCTACAGGTGACGTCGGCTTCTTTGTGCGGGAAACGTCAACTTCTATTTATAGGGATCAGCCTAATTACCATCATGATTACTACTGTTATCGTTACTATTAGTATTATTGTTACTACTACTACAACTACTACTACTACTACGACTACTACTACTACTACTACTACTACTACTACTACTATTACTACTCTTACTACTATTACTATTACTACTACCACTATTACTACTGGGCTAATAGTACTGCTACTTCTGTTATTATTGTTATTATTTTTTTGTATTATTATTATTATTATTATTATTATTATTATTATTATTATTATTATTATTATTTTTATTATTATTATTATTATTATTATTATTATTATTATTATCATTATTATTATTAAACTTATTATTAATATCATTATTAATATCTCTATTAATATTATTATTAATATTATTATATTGTTATCAATATTGTAATTAACATTATTATTACTAATATTATTAATATTAATATTACAATTATTAATATTATTAATTTTAATATTATAATATTAATATTATTAACATTAATATTAATATTATTACTAATATTAATATTATTATTAAATATAATATTAACATTAATATTAATATTAATATTAATATTAGTAATATTATCAATATGAATATTATTATGTATATTAATATTATTATCAATATCAATATTTTAATCAATCCTAATATTCATATTAATATTAATATTTTTATCAATATTAATATCATAATCAAAATTAATATTATTATCAATATTAATATTACTATCAATCAAAAAATTAATATTAATATTAGTATTATTATTAATATTAAAATTGTTATCATTATCAAAAAAATTTATATTAAATTTATTATTAATATTAATATTATTATTATTATTATTATTATTATTAAAATTATTATAAAAATTATTATACTTAATATTATTTCTATCTATCTATCTATTGCCAGACGCCACAATCCCGTAAGGGGTGGCCATTTGACTCTAAGTTATTTGTTTTATGGGGAGGGGCACTAATCCTCCACCAACCCACTTGTTGACACGTAGGGAGCACGTATGGTTTGGTTATATGGTTACCACCCACCCAGCGTAGTAAATGTTTTCTTGGCTTACAGGAAACCATTTGGCTTGTCACTCAAAGTAAAGCCACCTGTAAAGGAAAGAAAAGTTACTGTAGCAAAAGAGTTCTTTTAGGAATCTTGAATGTGGCAGAAGCCCTTGCATTTAGCATCCCATCACTGACTGCTCTTAAAACACTGTTAAGGTTTTCCTGGGTATACTGACGGTGTCTTGAGGACCCAGCAACTCACTTGTAGTTCTGAACCACGACTGGATGTTCTAAATTAACTTGACACAAAATCTGCAAGCAGGAGTTGTTCAATTTACATGAAGGGGGAGGTGTTTCAGAAGGCACCATCTTCCTTACTGTCATCAGGCTCAGAGTGGTACAGCCACATCAGAATATCTCGGGATGTAAAAGGCTTCTTTTGTGGAGGCTCTGCAGTTGCCTCCTTGTCCTCTTCACCAGCTGACTGCAGTGGATTACTGGCTGCACTTTTGTGTACAACTTCTCTTGTTAAATGTGGAGGCTTCTGAGGAGCTTCATTCTTGAGGTTTCGCTTTACTGACTGAAATTTTATGCTGTTTGTTATTCGCTGTAATTCAGAGTTGTCTGTGCAACTAAACCCAAGGGCAGACAACAGGCAGGCATCCTTGAACCCCAAGTTGTGTTCAAGTACTGCAACTTGAGTTAGGAAGTGGACCTTATTTGGATCAGAGCATGTACTCTTGTTGAACTTGTTCCAAAACTTTGAATGGAGACTATTCATGGTCGTTAATCCTGATGGTAACTTTGTGCTTAGTCTGTCCACGCCATCTTATTCCCAGTCTCTTATTGCTCTCTGCCTTGACTATGGGGGTATTGTATGGGCCATTACCATCATTAAGGGAACACACAGCATTGTACACTATGGAATCCCCATCACTGATGAGGCTGGTGTATTATCATTATTATTATTATCATTACTATTATTATTAAAATTTTATTATTATTATTATTATTATTATTATTATTATTATTATTACTCTTAATAATAATAATAATAATAATAATACAAATATTATTATTATTATTATTATTATTATTTTTATTATTATTATTATTGTTATTGTTATTACTATATTATTAATATTATTATTATTATATTTAATTAATATTATATTAATATTATTATTAATAGTGGTAACACTATTATTATATTATTAATATTATTATTAATATTATTACGAATATTATTAATATCATTATCTATCTATCTATCTATTGCCAGACGCCTCAATCCCGTTTGGGGTGGCCACAAACAAATCTCCTCCAAGTCGCCCTGTCCCCCGCCATTTCATTGCCCTGCTCCCAACTCACACCCCCCTCTCTCATATACCTCTCCACCCCATCTCTCCATCTCATCCTCGGCCTCCCCCTCCCTCTTCCCCCCTCCACCTAACTCACATACACTCTCTTCGTCAGCCTTTCACCCTCCATCCTCTCCACATGGCCAAACCACCTCAGTGTGTGCAATTATTATTAATATTATAATTATTATTATTATAATTATTATTATTATAATTAATATTATTCACATCATTATTATCATTAGTAGTAGTAGTAGTAGTAGTAATAGTAGTAGTATCAATATTAATAATAATATTAATATTGTTATTTATATTAAAATTATTGTTATAATTTTTATTAATATTATTATGATTATTAATATCATTATTATTATTAAAATTCTTTGTTAATATTAATATTATAATTTTTTTTATAAATATTAATACTAATATTAATATTAATCTTAGTTTTAATATTACATATTTTCTTTCATTAATATTATTTCTATTATTACGAGTATTATTAATTTGAAAAATATTATTTTTATTGTTATTATTATCATTTTTGTATTTATTATTATTATAATTATTATTATTATTATTATTATTATTATTTTTTAAGATTTTTAATATTAATATTGTTTTTAATATTATCATTATTAATATTATTGCTATTAATACTTTTTTATATTATTATTATTAATATTAATATTAATGTTAATATTATTATTATTACTATTAATATTATTAATATTAATATTATTACTAATAATAAAATTATTATTATAGTTATTAATATTATTATTATAATTAATTTTAATGTTGTAATTAATATTAATATTATTAATTTTAATAATATTATTTTTATTATTACTATTATTATTAATATTAATATAATTATTATTATTAATGTTATTATTATTAATATTAAGATGAGAGTGACCAGCCTCACTCATCCCTGAGCAATAAATCGGAACCATCCCTTGGATATAAACCTTCATCGGCTCAATCCGATTGGAGCGCCTTAATTACCCACTAAACCACCAGGCGCCATAGTTTGGTTATATGGTTACCACCCAGCGTAGTAAATGGTTTCTTGTTGTACTGGAAACCATTTGGCTTGTCACTCAGTGTAGAGTCACCTCCAGGCAGAAGGAAGAGGAAAGAATAAAGGTACGAAAGACAGAAGAGGGAGTGTAAAGTCACCCATTGGCAGAAGGACGAGGTAAGAATGAAGGAAAGAAAGACAGAAGAGGATAGAAGGAAAGAAGGACGGAGGAGAGGAAAGGGCAGACATCTGAGAGCAGCACTACATCAAGTGAGTGGATGGTGAGCGCCCCCACCTACCACAAACATATTGTACAGTATTTCATTTCTGTCTCTCCTAAAGAAACTTTTTTTTTTTTTCTTTTCAACGGAGATGGTATTTTTCTTTCTCCTGCCTTGTGGTCGGAGGGTGTGGTGGGCAAGGGAACGTCTTTTCCTGTTCTATACTTTTCTCTTTTTCCCCAACAGATAACCTGGATAGAAGCCAGTAGGCCTCCTGTTATCTGTTCTTCCTATGTACTACTATATTTTAATCTATAGTTATAATCACCACCATCATCATGATCATGGTAACTCTCAACACCACCACCATCATCATCATCATCACGGTAACTCTCAGCACCACCACCACTGGCTACATTAGATCAAAGCCACCACTATATAACACCATCACAAGCTAGGACAGAGGTAGGACACAAGATGCAGTAAGGTGGAGCGGCCTGGCACACTACTACACCTGTACCCAGGCCAACTCTTTGGTCTGACCGTCTACTTTTATTCCTTCTCTTCTCTTTCACATTTTACTTCATTTCTCTTTATTTTGCACATTTCTCACTTTCTTTCTCCTTGTCTTTCTTTCGCCCTTTATTTCTTTCTTTTTCCTTTGTTTTCACTATAGTACAGCATCACAAGCTACGAGAGGTCGCTGCAACGAAGCCATCGACGTCCAACTGTAGGTGCTGCCTCATTTGCTGATCATCATCATCATCATCATTACATGCACAAAAGTCATCATCATCACCACCATAATCATCATCTGTACATGCATACAGGTCGACATCACCATCATAATCATCATCATTACCTGCACAAAGGTCATCATCACCACCGTAATCATCATCATCATCATCGTTAGCTGCACAGAGGTCATCATCACCACCGTAATCATCATCATCATCATCATCATTACCTGCACAAAGGTCATCATCACCACCGTAATCATCATCATCATCATCGTTAGCTGCACAGAGGTCATCACCACCACCGTAATCATCATCATCATCATCGTTAGCTGCACAAAGATCATCATCACCACCGTAATCATCATCATCATCATCATCGTTAGCTGCACAAAGCTCATCATCACCACCGTAATCGTCATCATCATCATCATCGTTAGCTGCACAGAGGTCATCACCACCACCGTAATTATCATCATCATCATCATCGTTAGCTGCACAAAGATCATCATCACCACCGTAATCATCATCATCATCATCATCGTTAGCTGCACTAAGGTCATCACCACCACCGTAATCGTCATCATCATCATCATCATCATCATCATCGTTAGCTGCACAGAGGTCATCATCACCACCGTGATCATCATCATCATCATCATCATCGTTAGCTGCACAGAGGTCATCATCACCACCGTAATCATCATCATCAGCATCATCGTTAGCTGCACAGAGGTCATCATCACCACCGTAATCATCATCATCATCCTTTCCCCCCTACTATATAAGCGATGGGCACTGTGTTGGATCCAGAACTTAAAAGGAAGAGGGAAAACCAGGAGATTATTATACCCTTATAAAAGCTGTTTAGTAACACACACACACACACACACACACACACACACACACACACACACACACACACACTGATACCTGTTATTCAGTTAAGCCTCTTGACAAACCATACCAACACTCACACAACTGTTTTTCAGTGAAGTACTGTTAACACACACACAATTTTTTATTATTAATTTACAATATTCATCAACACCCACACAATTACTATTAAGTGATTCACATATATTCACCAAACACCAACACCCACACAATTACTATTCACTGATTCACATATATTCACCAAACACCAACACCCACACAATTACTAATCACTGATTCACATATATTCACCAAACACCAACACCCACACAATTACTATTCACTGATTCACATATATTCACCAAACACCAACACCCACACAATTACTATTCACTGATTCACATATATTCACCAAACACCAACACCCACACAATTACTATTCACTGATTCACATATATTCACCAAACACCAACACCCACACAATTACTAATCACTGATTCACATATATTCACCAAACACCAACACCCACACAATTACTATTCACTGATTCACATATATTCACCAAACACCAACACCCACACCAGCTCACGTCTGTTCTGCCTCCCAACACTTGCATAAACCATTGTCTTTTTTCGCCTCATTTGTTAGGAATCTGTTATGGTTTGTGTACAGTTGCGGACAAAAATATTGATCCACCTGTTTTATATTTATCTGAAACCCAGTGATTTGATCTTTCAAGTCTAACTAGCTTTTCAGAATATTATACGGTATACACGTTTAATAATTGTTCAACTGAAAATTTGAGCGATAATATCAGCTACAAATGTACGGTTGATTAACAAAAAATCGAGCAGGATGGGTGCGATGATATCCAAACTGTTCGATATAGCTTGTGAATTCTGTTTGTCTGTCTATCTATCTATAGCCAGACGCTTTAATCCGTCAAGGGATGGCCACAAACAAATCGCCTCCCTGGCCCCCAGTCCCCTGCCATTTCGCTGCCCTGTCCCCAACTTTCATCCCCCGTTCTCTACTGGACAATCCCTCTCCATTCCATCCCTTCACTTCATCCTCGGTCTCCCCCTCCCTCTCCCCCCTGCACCTTACTCACATACACTTTCAAGAAGATTAATTACTTATCATCTCAGTATGTATGATAATAACTGGAAATTTGTCCCAGGCAGGTTATGTATGTGGTCTGTGAAAAAAAAAAAAAAAAAAAAGTTTGCCAGCGTTGTAAATAAGCATTAGGTATTTTCCAGTATCCGTCGTCCATGGTGTCAAATTACTTCGTGCTGAGTGTGCACCCATACTTTTGTGATCGACTGTACCTGGTATTTGTTTTTCCAATAGGATTATCATTAGTAAAATATCAGTACTGAATACTATACCCTGTTTACTTTAACTTGGCCTAAATTTACCATCTATCCATCATGAATGCTGAGCTATAGCAAGAGATAAACACTTGGATATGATGCTAGTCACGAAAAAGTGCTGTAGAAAGCATGTAGAGTTGTAGTATTGTCTTATCATGCCAGTGAGCTACCGGTACAGGAAACATGCTTCATAAGGACGAACCTCTGGGCCAAGTTGAGGTGAATGAACTATAGGGACGATGGCATCTAGGTCATTGATGCTTCTGTACTTGCTTAAAGGCAGCCTTCGGGGACCTCTGCTTGATGTTAACTCGGGAACCGTTGCTCGACTGGACTGGAAATTGTTTTATTCTCCAAGTTAGGGCATTTTAACGGTACCTTGCTCTAACACAACTTGCGCTACGTTGCGCCGTTTTTGCTGTGTTACGGTAACAAACAAACCAACAAACATACATAAATCGGATCATAATATAGTTTGCTAAGCGGGTGCGTGTTAATCGCTTACACCCGAGGACACAAGATTTATTTTAGCCTTGATGCAAGCAGACGATTTCAGTCAACTAAGGAGATGCTGTAAGTGGTGAAGGAGATAATGAAGCTTATATCTAACCCCTCCATTAGATAAGGTCGCTACTGTGCTGAGTAACCTTGTCTAGAGAGAGGGAACAGGAAATGAGCCAGGGCGTTGGTTGATCTGGTGACCTGCGTCGCCCCATGAAACCATCAAAGAGCGGGCAGAGTACTGGCCTTGGTGAGCAAAGCAGTGGGTGGGACGGACTGGAATGTTGGTGGGCGGTGGGGCTGGGGCAGGAGAGTGTACCCTGTGGAAATGGCTGTGGCAGGATTACTGGTTGCAGTGCAGCCAAGATTAATGTCAAAGATTCCTCCAAAAATGAAAGACGAGGGGGGGGGGATAAAGAAATGGGCGTGGGAAATGAAGAAGTGGGTGGGATGAGGTAGAATTGTGGGGGTGGGGGTGGGGAGAGGCCAAGACAGTATACACAATGAAAATGGCCGTTTTGGTCTTGATGGTTTGACAGCAGTGAAAGATTATTTCAAAATTTTCTTCATGAACAAGAGCTAAAAAGAATAAAATATATATGAAGCGTCTTGAGAAGCAGGTAAAAATCCCTGCTGGGCTGCCAGGTGTACAAATGCTGGTATAGTTTGTTTGCCTTGTGTCCGTGTGGCGCATTTCACTGGCTACTTTGATGGCAGTTTATCCTGCTGCTGTGCTTTACTGGCCCGGGTTCTGCAGCCTGTCTGGTCTGTTTGTCATGGCCAGAAGGACGGCAGTATCATGATGAGGATGGTATTTGGCTGAAGTTGATGATGATTATTATGATTAAGATCATTCATCATCATCATCATCATCATCATCATCTTCTTCTTCTTCTTCTTCTTTCTTTCTTTCTTATTTCTGCTTCTTCTTTCTTTCTTATTTTTTTTCTTTCCCTCTTCTTGGCTGATACAAATAGCTGCTGAGCCTGTGTACGGAATACTTTGAGGCGCAGCATCTTTGTATGGGACACTTCGTAACGCATCTTAATTCCTGAGTGATTTAGGTCGCAAATTACACCCCAGTATCCTTTTGTATGCTATTTATCTTTGTAATTCGACAGTTTTGCATCAGTATATACAAGATAATATAAGTACGTAATGGGCAGAATAAATAGCTTATGAATAGGTGATGGGAAAGTTGCTAAGAGAAGGAGAATACGACCCATTGCGTTTGTAGACTGTACTGTATGTGAGAGGCGGGGCACAGATAACGATAACAGCCAGTGGCATATCACCCCCGTAGTGGTGTTGGCACCCGAGGCGGGGCACAGATAACGATAACAGCCAGTGGCATATCACCCCCGTAGTGGTGTTGGCACCCGAGGCGGGGCTGGCATAATACAGTACATTTAAGGCCTGAGTTGGGCGTGTGTGATAAAGATCCTTGCAATTATTAACATTCATCCATCCATCTAACATACAATCCTACGTTGCCCCATGAGGGCAACATTGCAAACAGTAATAAGCAGTATGCTAATACGTTGTCACACTGTTGATAAAGCAACATTGTATGCAATAATAAGCAGTATGCTAATTCGCTGTCACACTGTTGATAAAGCAACATTGTATGCAGTAATAAGCAGTATGCTAATTCGCTGTCACACTGTTGATAAAACCACATTGCATGCAGTAATAAGCAGTATGCTAATTCGCTGTCACACTGTTGATAAAGCCACATTGCATACAGTAATAAGCAGTATGCTAATACGCTGTCACACTGTTGATAAAGCAACATTGCATGCAGTAATAAGCAGTATGCTAATACGCTGTCACACTGTTGATAAAGCAACATTGCATACAGTAATAAGCAGTATGCTAATACGCTGTCACACTGTTGATAAAGCAACATTGCATACAGTAATAAGCAGTATGCTAATACGCTGTCACACTGTTGATAAAGCAACATTGCATACAGTAATAAGCAGTATGCTAATACGCTGTCACACTGTTGATAAAGCAACATTGCATACAGTAATAAGCAGTATGCTAATACGCTGTCACACTGTTGATAAAGCCACATTGCATACAGTAATAAGCAGTATGCTAATACGCTGTCACACTGTTGATAAAGCAACATTCCATACAGTAATAAGCAGTATGCTAATACGCTGTCACACTGTTGATAAAGCAACATTGCATACAGTAATAAGCAGTATGCTAATACGCTGTCACACTGTTGATAAAGCCACATTGCATACAGTAATAAGCAGTATGCTAATACGCTGTCACACTGTTGATAAAGCAACATTGCATACAGTAATAATGCTAACGCTGTCACACTGTTGATAAAGCAACATTGCATACAGTAATAAGCAGTATGCTAATACGCTGTCACACTGTTGATAAAGCAACATTGCATACAGTAATAAAATGCTAAGCACTGTTGATAAAGCAACATTGCATACAGTAATAAGCAGTATGCTAATACGCTGTCACACTGTTGATAAAGCAACATTGCATACAGTAATAAGCAGTAAGCACTGTTGATAAAGCAACATTGCATACAGTAATAAGCAGTATGCTAATGCGATATGCATACAGTAATAAGCAGTATGCTAAAGCCTGATAAAGCAACATTGCATACAGTAATGATAAAGCGATAACATTGATACAGTAATAACAGTATGCTAAATCACACTGTTAAAGCAACATTGCATACAGTAATAAGCAGTATGCTAATACGCTGTCACACCATTGCATACAGTAATAAGCAGCAACATTGCATACAGTAATAAGCAGTATGTATGCAATTGCATACAGTAATACCACTGTGCATACAGTAATAAGCAGTATGCTAATACGCTGTCACACTGTTGATAAAGCAACATTGCATACAGTAATAAGCAGTATGCTAATACGCTGTCACACTGTTGATAAAGCAACATTGCATACAGTAATAAGCAGTATGCTAATACGCTGTCACACTGTTGATAAAGCAACATTGCATACAGTAATAAGCAGTATGCTAATACGCTGTCACACTGTTGATAAAGCAACATTGCATACAGTAATAAGCAGTATGCTAATACGCTGTCACACTGTTGATAAAGCAACATTGCATACAGTAATAAGCAGTATGCTAATACGCTGTCACACTGTTGATAAAGCAACATTGCATACAGTAATAAGCAGTATGCTAATACGCTGTCACACTGTTGATAAAGCAACATTGCATACAGTAATAAGCAGTATGCTAATACGCTGTCACACTGTTGATAAAGCAACATTGCATACAGTAATAAGCAGTATGCTAATACGCTGTCACACTGTTGATAAAGCAACATTGCATACAGTAATAAGCAGTATGCTAATACGCTGTCACACTGTTGATAAAGCAACATTGCATACAGTAATAAGCAGTATGCTAATACGCTGTCACACTGTTGATAAAGCAACATTGCATACAGTAATAAGCAGTATGCTAATACGCTGTCACACTGTTGATAAAGCAACATTGCATACAGTAATAAGCAGTATGCTAATACGCTGTCACACTGTTGATAAAGCAACATTGCATACAGTAATAAGCAGTATGCTAATACGCTGTCACACTGTTGATAAGCAACATTGCATACAGTAATAAGCAGTATGCTAATACGCTGTCACACTGTTGATAAAGCAACATTGCATACAGTAATAAGCAGTATGCTAATACGCTGTCACACTGTTGATAAAGCCACATTGCATACAGTAATAAGCAGTATGCTAATACGCTGTCACACTGTTGATAAAGCAACATTGCATACAGTAATAAGCAGTATGCTAATACGCTGTCACACTGTTGATAAAGCAACATTGCATACAGTAATAAGCAGTATGCTAATACGCTGTCACACTGTTGATAAAGCAACATTGCATACAGTAATAAGCAGTATGCTAATACGCTGTCACACTGTTGATAAAGCAACATTGCATACAGTAATAAGCAGTATGCTAATACGCTGTCACACTGTTGATAAAGCAACATTGCATACAGTAATAAGCAGTATGCTAATACGCTGTCACACTGTTGATAAAGCAACATTGCATACAGTAATAAGCAGTATGCTAATACGCTGTCACACTGTTGATAAAGCAACATTGCATACAGTAATAAGCAGTATGCTAATACGCTGTCACACTGTTGATAAAGCAACATTGCATACAGTAATAAGCAGTATGCTAATACGCTGTCACACTGTTGATAAAGCAACATTGCATACAGTAATAAGCAGTATGCTAATACGCTGTCACACTGTTGATAAAGCAACATTGCATACAGTAATAAGCAGTATGCTAATACGCTGTCACACTGTTGATAAAGCAACATTGCATACAGTAATAAGCAGTATGCTAATACGCTGTCACACTGTTGATAAAGCAACATTGCATACAGTAATAAGCAGTATGCTAATACGCTGTCACACTGTTGATAAAGCAACATTGCATACAGTAATAAGCAGTATGCTAATACGCTGTCACACTGTTGATAAAGCAACATTGCATACAGTAATAAGCAGTATGCTAATACGCTGTCACACTGTTGATAAAGCAACATTGCATACAGTAATAAGCAGTATGCTAATACGCTGTCACACTGTTGATAAAGCAACATTGCATACAGTAATAAGCAGTATGCTAATACGCTGTCACACTGTTGATAAAGCAACATTGCATACAGTAATAAGCAGTATGCTAATACGCTGTCACACTGTTGATAAAGCAACATTGCATACAGTAATAAGCAGTATGCTAATACGCTGTCACACTGTTGATAAAGCAACATTGCATACAGTAATAAGCAGTATGCTAATACGCTGTCACACTGTTGATAAAGCAACATTGCATACAGTAATAAGCAGTATGCTAATACGCTGTCACACTGTTGATAAAGCAACATTGCATACAGTAATAAGCAGTATGCTAATACGCTGTCACACTGTTGATAAAGCAACATTGCATACAGTAATAAGCAGTATGCTAATACGCTGTCACACTGTTGATAAAGCAACATTGCATACAGTAATAAGCAGTATGCTAATACGCTGTCACACTGTTGATAAAGCAACATTGCATACAGTAATAAGCAGTATGCTAATACGCTGTCACACTGTTGATAAAGCAACATTGCATACAGTAATAAGCAGTATGCTAATACGCTGTCACACTGTTGATAAAGCAACATTGCATACAGTAATAAGCAGTATGCTAATACGCTGTCACACTGTTGATAAAGCAACATTGCATACAGTAATAAGCAGTATGCTAATACGCTGTCACACTGTTGATAAAGCAACATTGCATACAGTAATAAGCAGTATGCTAATACGCTGTCACACTGTTGATAAAGCAACATTGCATACAGTAATAAGCAGTATGCTAATACGCTGTCACACTGTTGATAAAGCAACATTGCATACAGTAATAAGCAGTATGCTAATACGCTGTCACACTGTTGATAAAGCAACATTGCATACAGTAATAAGCAGTATGCTAATACGCTGTCACACTGTTGATAAAGCAACATTGCATACAGTAATAAGCAGTATGCTAATACGCTGTCACACTGTTGATAAAGCAACATTGCATACAGTAATAAGCAGTATGCTAATACGCTGTCACACTGTTGATAAAGCAACATTGCATACAGTAATAAGCAGTATGCTAATACGCTGTCACACTGTTGATAAAGCAACATTGCATACAGTAATAAGCAGTATGCTAATACGCTGTCACACTGTTGATAAAGCAACATTGCATACAGTAATAAGCAGTATGCTAATACGCTGTCACACTGTTGATAAAGCAACATTGCATACAGTAATAAGCAGTATGCTAATACGCTGTCACACTGTTGATAAAGCAACATTGCATACAGTAATAAGCAGTATGCTAATACGCTGTCACACTGTTGATAAAGCAACATTGCATACAGTAATAAGCAGTATGCTAATACGCTGTCACACTGTTGATAAAGCAACATTGCATACAGTAATAAGCAGTATGCTAATACGCTGTCACACTGTTGATAAAGCAACATTGCATACAGTAATAAGCAGTATGCTAATACGCTGTCACACTGTTGATAAAGCAACATTGCATACAGTAATAAGCAGTATGCTAATACGCTGTCACACTGTTGATAAAGCCACATTGCATACAGTAATAAGCAGTATGCTAATACGCTGTCACACTGTTGATAAAGCAACATTGCATACAGTAATAAGCAGTATGCTAATACGCTGTCACACTGTTGATAAAGCAACATTGCATACAGTAATAAGCAGTATGCTAATACGCTGTCACACTGTTGATAAAGCAACATTGCATACAGTAATAAGCAGTATGCTAATACGCTGTCACACTGTTGATAAAGCAACATTGCATACAGTAATAAGCAGTATGCTAATACGCTGTCACACTGTTGATAAAGCAACATTGCATACAGTAATAAGCAGTATGCTAATACGCTGTCACACTGTTGATAAAGCAACATTGCATACAGTAATAAGCAGTATGCTAATACGCTGTCACACTGTTGATAAAGCAACATTGCATACAGTAATAAGCAGTATGCTAATACGCTGTCACACTGTTGATAAAGCAACATTGCATACAGTAATAAGCAGTATGCTAATACGCTGTCACACTGTTGATAAAGCAACATTGCATACAGTAATAAGCAGTATGCTAATACGCTGTCACACTGTTGATAAAGCAACATTGCATACAGTAATAAGCAGTATGCTAATACGCTGTCACACTGTTGATAAAGCAACATTGCATACAGTAATAAGCAGTATGCTAATACGCTGTCACACTGTTGATAAAGCAACATTGCATACAGTAATAAGCAGTATGCTAATACGCTGTCACACTGTTGATAAAGCAACATTGCATACAGTAATAAGCAGTATGCTAATACGCTGTCACACTGTTGATAAAGCAACATTGCATACAGTAATAAGCAGTATGCTAATACGCTGTCACACTGTTGATAAAGCAACATTGCATACAGTAATAAGCAGTATGCTAATACGCTGTCACACTGTTGATAAAGCAACATTGCATACAGTAATAAGCAGTATGCTAATACGCTGTCACACTGTTGATAAAGCAACATTGCATACAGTAATAAGCAGTATGCTAATACGCTGTCACACTGTTGATAAAGCAACATTGCATACAGTAATAAGCAGTATGCTAATACGCTGTCACACTGTTGATAAAGCAACATTGCATACAGTAATAAGCAGTATGCTAATACGCTGTCACACTGTTGATAAAGCAACATTGCATACAGTAATAAGCAGTATGCTAATACGCTGTCACACTGTTGATAAAGCAACATTGCATACAGTAATAAGCAGTATGCTAATACGCTGTCACACTGTTGATAAAGCAACATTGCATACAGTAATAAGCAGTATGCTAATACGCTGTCACACTGTTGATAAAGCAACATTGCATACAGTAATAAGCAGTATGCTAATACGCTGTCACACTGTTGATAAAGCAACATTGCATACAGTAATAAGCAGTATGCTAATACGCTGTCACACTGTTGATAAAGCAACATTGCATACAGTAATAAGCAGTATGCTAATACGCTGTCACACTGTTGATAAAGCAACATTGCATACAGTAATAAGCAGTATGCTAATACGCTGTCACACTGTTGATAAAGCAACATTGCATACAGTAATAAGCAGTATGCTAATACGCTGTCACACTGTTGATAAAGCAACATTGCATACAGTAATAAGCAGTATGCTAATACGCTGTCACACTGTTGATAAAGCAACATTGCATACAGTAATAAGCAGTATGCTAATACGCTGTCACACTGTTGATAAAGCAACATTGCATACAGTAATAAGCAGTATGCTAATACGCTGTCACACTGTTGATAAAGCAACATTGCATACAGTAATAAGCAGTATGCTAATACGCTGTCACACTGTTGATAAAGCAACATTGCATACAGTAATAAGCAGTATGCTAATACGCTGTCACACTGTTGATAAAGCAACATTGCATACAGTAATAAGCAGTATGCTAATACGCTGTCACACTGTTGATAAAGCAACATTGCATACAGTAATAAGCAGTATGCTAATACGCTGTCACACTGTTGATAAAGCAACATTGCATACAGTAATAAGCAGTATGCTAATACGCTGTCACACTGTTGATAAAGCAACATTGCATACAGTAATAAGCAGTATGCTAATACGCTGTCACACTGTTGATAAAGCAACATTGCATACAGTAATAAGCAGTATGCTAATACGCTGTCACACTGTTGATAAAGCAACATTGCATACAGTAATAAGCAGTATGCTAATACGCTGTCACACTGTTGATAAAGCAACATTGCATACAGTAATAAGCAGTATGCTAATACGCTGTCACACTGTTGATAAAGCAACATTGCATACAGTAATAAGCAGTATGCTAATACGCTGTCACACTGTTGATAAAGCAACATTGCATACAGTAATAAGCAGTATGCTAATACGCTGTCACACTGTTGATAAAGCAACATTGCATACAGTAATAAGCAGTATGCTAATACGCTGTCACACTGTTGATAAAGCAACATTGCATACAGTAATAAGCAGTATGCTAATACGCTGTCACACTGTTGATAAAGCAACATTGCATACAGTAATAAGCAGTATGCTAATACGCTGTCACACTGTTGATAAAGCAACATTGCATACAGTAATAAGCAGTATGTAATGTGCAGAATAAATAATAAAGGAAGTTAGGAAATATGCGGTCACGTGGGCGACGGATTATCCAGATTCTGAGAGCGCCTGTTATGATGATGGTAAATAGTTTAATCAACAGAGAAGCCTGAACAGTTCACTTCATATTGTTGGTTTGCTCAGTATTTTTTTTTCTTTATGGTGGTGAATTTGTTTCCCGCTTGTTTTTATTATCCATAATTTGCTTCCCCGACGCGTGATGTTTCCTGGGCGTAATGGCGGACACACTAAACGCTACGCAGTTTTGTCGAAATACGTTTGGTGTTCCCTTTCGGTGCGTATGGTTATTACCGTTGGATAGTTAGCTAGGTTGAGTTATGTAAGGTTAGGATGTTTTGCTGGGTTAGATTTAAGAGTAGAATAAGGATAAGCTGTGAATATATAAGGTCAAGCTGCAACAGCTGTAAAATAAATTTCAATTGATAAGAGTACGTTTTAGAAAGTCTGCCAGTACGCCTGAGAAACCAACTCGAGTGAATCGGAATGAGCATTGACAAAAACAACAGGGAAGCAAAATCAGCAGTAAATCATTTACTAACATAAAAGTCATCAGAAAAATATAGAAAACAACCTGGGAGAGGAGGAAGTGAATCAGTAAGGTATTTCGGCGACCAAAACTAAACTGAATGTTTACCGTGATGATAAACACTTTCTTTACTGTGTGAAGCATTATTTTGAAGGTAATCCTTAGGAGACAGGACCTCGTTTTAAAAATCAGCCCCCCCCCCATTTTTTTTATTTGAAGTAAATCAGTGACTTGGTAAAGATGTACAAAAGTGCTTTTTCGAGTACGAATGGGATCCATCAATAAACAAAATGTATGATTACATAAGGGATAGGTTAGGTTAGGGTACGTAAGATTGGGTTTGTACGAAAATTTAGGTTGTTTGGATAAATTGACACCGATAAGGGTAATTTCCTTCAAAAATGACAGAACGTTCTAAGATTGCGTCCGTCTGTCCTCACCCAACAAATCGGCGTCCTTCTGTCTTCTCGCCCCACAAGATGGCGTCCGTCTGTTCTCGCCCCACAACATGGCGTCTGTCTGTCTTCTCGATCCACAACATGGCGTTCTTGCCCCACAACATGGCGTCCGTCTGTCTTCCCGACCCACAAGATGGCGTCTGTCTGACTTCTCACCCCACAAAATGGCGTCCGTCTGACTTCGGTATTGTTAGGAGCTGTAAACAAACCGTTTTAAAAACTCTTCCCCACTTTTTAAAGAATTTTAATATATTTTATGAACTTGAAAACGTAATCATGAAATAGAATCCCATGGAAACCTATGGTAAAGACAAAACTGCAAGATGAGGTGGTCGTATGTCCCCTTAAGGATTGCCATTTTGTAGCCGTGATAAACAGCTGGATGTTAAGTGCAGTGGTTGGAGAGGATGCACTAAAACAACTGGACAAAATTATGGACAAAGCTGGAAGGATTATTATTAACCCTGCAGTTACAAATGAACTACCTTCCGTAAAAAAAAGAAGGAATGTTGCCTCCCTTGCATTATTTTACAGATACTTTTATGACAAATGCTTAGACAAAGTTGCATCCATTGTGCCACCTCTCCACGCCTTCCCCCGTGTTACATGGGCATCTGGTATCGCTCTTGACTGTCAAATTGTCATATTGCAGAACTTATGCTAATCAAAATTCTTTTATTCCCCACACTGCATCTCCCTGGAATTCTCTGCCCCAGAATAGTTTTCCCCCAAACTTCAGCGCACAGCAGTTCTTCAAGTCCAGCTGTTACAGTTTATGAAAGGAGGACACCTGTAATCTGGTGTAGCTGTGGGTTTTTATTTTATTAAGTTTGTTTTTCGTCTGTTCGTCCTCCTCCCCCCCCCCCCAAATAAAAATACACCAGTCATTATTATCGTTGTCCAGTCAATGGGTGGCTCGCATAGCCTATCGAGAGGTTTTGATTCTCTCTCTCTCTCTCTCTCTCTCTCAGTTCCATGCACGTGTTTTTTCTACACCGTCTTTTTCTGCAGCTAATATTATAACACACACATTTTTATGCTTCATTTGTACACACCTTACCTTTTTCGTCATTTTTCTTTTCACATGCATGTGTCCTCCACACATCCTTTTTTCCCCACGCTATTTTTTTTTTTTTTTTTTTTTTCATAGACTAGCTCTTTTCTGCTCCACCAACCCTTTTTCTGCACCTCAAACACTTATGCCTCCACACTTAACATCAATTTTTTTCCCCTGTACCATTCGGGACATAGCCTACATTTCCATCTTTCATCTCATCCTGCATCTTTCAGTTCCTCCTGTTTTAACACCTTCTTCCTTTACATCTTTTCTCCCTACCTCTTTTTTTGTTCCCCCACCGTACATCTAACTTGTAGCTCTTCCCACACTTTTTGTTTACACATTTTACACCTACACATCTTCTCTGTGAAAGCCTCTTGTTTTCCTCACATCAAACTTGTAGCTCTTCCCACACTTTTTGTTTACACATTTTACACCTACACATCTCCTCTGTGAAAGCCTCTTGTTTTTCTCACATCAAACTCCAATCCCTTCCAACAATTTTTATCCCACTCTCCACACATTCACACTTTTTATTTTTTATTTTTTCCCCAAACCGTGCCTTTAACATCTCTCTCCCCACACGTCTGTTTTCCACTCACTGTCACCTACTCACCACACCACCTCTTCTAACAAACTGCACCTCTTACACTTTTACTTCTCTTCTTTCCACAAGTTACACCTTAACACCACCACACTTCCCTTCCCACACTATACGTCAACACTCCACCACACCCATACATTCAAACACCTTCACGGCTAAACCCTTTTCTTTCATTTTCCACCATCACCCCCAGACCACCCTTAATTGCTTTGTCTACAGCCCTCCACGCCACTCGTCGTTACACAACACCACACCACAAAATAAAACTGACCCCACCACACCACAACCCACCACAACACCACGCTTTAGATCACACCATTCCTTACAGCAGCCTCATATACCCCCATTCTTTATAATAGTGCATCTCACAACGCATCACAGCACGGCACACCACATACCACACCACACATCTCACCAGCCCACCACATAACACCACACCATGCCAGATTTCATCAGTATCCCCACCCCACCAGACCTCACTTCACCACATCTCCAACCTCCAGCCCAAGTCCCAGCAGCCACACCTCTCCGCATTCAACAACGGCCAAATTCCATTCCAACCACGCCCAAATCCCCCGTCTGTCTTAGATCCCACGCCTAAATCCCATTTCCAGACACGCCCAAATCCCACTCAGCCCTACCTGAATCCTGTCTAGTCCTCATCCAGCCTCCCAACCACGCCCAGATCCCACGCGCAATTACCAAGCACAACCATGGCCAAATCCCATACCCTGCCCCACCCAAATCCCTCGCCCCGCCCCACCCAAATCCCCCTCCCCGCCTCACCTCACCCAAATCCCCCTCCCCGCCCCACCCAAATCCCTTGCCCTAGCCCACCCAAATCCCTCGCCCCGCCTCACCCAAATCCTTTCCCCCACCTCACCCAAATTCCCCTCCCCGCCCCACCCAGATCTCACACCCAGCCACAAGCTCCGCCACATTCAACTCTCACACCCAGCCAGAGCCAAATCCTACACCTAGACACGCCCAATTCCAACCAATTCTAGCCACGCCCATATCCCACGTCCAGCCACACTCAAATCCCATCCTGTTCTAGCCATACCAATATCCCACATCCAGTCACGCCCAATCCCAACTAGTCCTAGCCACACCCATATCCCACGTCTAATGTCTCCCAAATCCCAACTATGTCTAGCCACACCCATATCCCACGTCTAATGTCTCCCCAAATCACAACTATGTCTAGCCACACCCATATCCCACGTCTAATGTCGCCCCAAATCCCAACTATGTCTAGCCACACCCATATCCCACGTCCGACCATCGCCAAATTCCAATCAGTCCTCTAAACCCGTCCGACCCCGGCCGGCTGCGTGTTTTTATCTGCAGATGTAAAGTGGCATTAGCTTTGAGATAATTAGCCACTGGGAAATGCAACAGTGCAGTGCTGATGACAGCATTGCATACCGGTACTCTGGAATAAATGAGTTGCCACAAATGTTATTCCTGTGTGCACACATATACAGTGTATTTTCTGAGTGAGTGAGGGAGTGAACGAGTGATGTGAGGTACATGTGTACCAGTAATAGTTATGTGTTGCACTCCCTGATAGAATATTTATTTGTCTGTATGATATTTATAGCATTCTTAAATTGTGTATTTGTACAGAGAATGGATAACATCAATACATGTTTTATACAGAGTATAAATAAAGTAGTAAAGTGACCCCTTCCGTAAGTCATATTTGCATGTCAGTACCATTAATGTTATGACATTTGTCAGTAATTATGTATTGCCATCCAGTTAGTGGATCAACAATTTGTATTGTCATACCACTGTACCCAACCAATGGATTTCTCAACCCCAGTCAGACATGGGGCTGAAGCCATCTCTTTGGCCTCCAAGCCAAAGCCCTTCAAAAGTCATGAAACCGAAACCGTCGCCCTTGGAAAGTCGTGAAGTCGAAGCCAAAGCCAGGTAGACATTCACAGAGACAAAGCCGAAGCTGTCTGAATTTTATGAAGCCAGTAATCAGCTTCGTGTCACAGTATGCCAGTTGTAACCAGCCAGTAAGAAAATCAGAACTTCAAACGTAGCGAGTCCTTGCAAGTGAGTGAGTGCATAATACCTTGCATCTTACCTAGGGGTAAATAGGTACAGTACCATTATCTCTTACATACAAATGTTGACCCTAGGAATCGTCAGTCTGGAAATAAAGGAGTCTGTATATAATATTTAATATTTTTATTGAGCTGAAGTGGATGCAAAGGAAAAGACTTGAAAATATGAAAATCAGGCAGTGTTTATGCATATTCTGTTCCTGTAACGAATTTTCTGGGTCTGGTGCTTTAGCCAGCAGTTGGGGCTAAAGCCAGGCCCTTGGCTTCGAAGCTGAAGCCGAAACCGCGACCTAAAAACCATGGCTTCCTGAAGCCGAAGCCACGACCAAAAACCATGGGTTCATGAAGCCGATTCCGCGACTTAAAAATCATGGCTTCATGATGCCTAAGCCGCGACCAAAATCCATGGCTTCATGAAGCCAAAACCAAGTCCTAAAAACCATGGCGTCATGAAGCCTAAGCCGGCTTCGGCTCCATGTCTGACCCCAGTCTGTATAATGTCATGAGCGTGATATAATGTGAGGAGCGTGATATTGAATTTGGGTCTCTATTGTATTTTGTTTTTCTCTTGAAGGGAACAGTTTTGCGGGCTCATGGCCTTTGGTTCCTTCTTCCTCGCATAAAAAACAAAACAAAGAAACATAAAGACCTGGCTTAATTTCAGCTTACCGAGGCGTGACCGATTAATACATGTTACTTCAACTAGGAAATTCTAGTTGATGCTGATAACATGGGCTGCTTGAGCTGTCCCACCCCTTCCCCCATCCCCCCAACCCCCTCAACCCCCCCAAAAAAATGAAAATAAAAGTTGACATGCTCTTATTGTAATATATATACTGTATATACCTGTATACCGCATATATTTATTCCCAAGTCCCAGTAGGCCTCCTACATCTCCACATGTCACCACTTCGGCGCTAACACACCATCCATATTGAATACATGCCAGGGCTCTCATACAAGACTGGTGTACTGGTATTAGCGGGGGTACTTTTATGACATGTCGTCGGGTCTCTGGATGAGCAGAAATGTCTGCTTTTTATGAAATTCAAATCCTTAAACTGTTCCCAGCCCCAGCTGGGATTCGAACCTGGGTCCATTAGGACTTCAGGCAGCCTGTATACCGACTCAGCCACCGCCATCCGCATACCATAAAGTGGTGATTTTTATATTAATAACCTGCATAACAGTTGCAGACAGAACAAAGCTACATTGCCAAACATTTATGTACTGTACTTCATGAATGGATAAATGTTGCACATATTACCTGCTATTCCCCTTATGTATTAGGACTAACGGTATAGTTTGTATTAATTGGCTCCACCTCCACAGAGGATATGTCAATCGAGGATCCACCAGTACATCCCGCTACAAGTGCTGAAGATTGTCCTTCCATCAACGTCCATCCAGATGCTGTTGTACATCATCAGTTGACACCAGCAGACTATGGTAGATATTCACCCATTCATCCTCCAGGATTGTATAATGATTATATGTAACACATGCAACTTGATGGCAATGACTAATTTTGTAAAAGGGCACAAATGGTTGACAGACGTTTCCTCTGGTACGATGTATGGATGTCCATAACATGTTATAATACAGAACACATTATGGCATATAGTCATAATGTACAAGTGTCATATAGTCTTATGTACAAACTATGATAGCATAACCAATTTGTGATGAGGACATTACAGAGTAGCTGCACAGTGAGTTAGGCAGTCTCCCCTGTCCCAGTGATTATGGTGAAGATAATGCTTGTAAACTGTCTTTTTATCAATGCACTCTCCTTATACTGATGGTGTCCATATTGCACACATATAGCAACACTGTTGGTTAGGTATGTCTCGTTGATCCCAAACTATTTATGACATTACACAGATGGCAGCATCCATTCCTTCCACCCTGATGGTCAGACCCCCGTGGAAGAGTACCACAGCTGGAGAAGACACTGCATGGTCAAACTCTCCTGGAAGTGAACAGAGATGGACTACCACAGCTGCAGATAGCATTGCATGGTATGTTGAATGGCTAGTCGTAATGCATAGTACACAGTTTAATCACATAATAATGGTGTATACCAGTTTATCTGTACAGTTACTGTAAAAGAATATACTGTAGACACTACAACAGTAACATTCACCCATGGTGTTATGTAAGTATAATTGTCAAACGTTTTTATAAAATGATCTTGTTATACATTGAGTTCCAGTAAATATGAATGTTTGCGAAGAATAGGTCTAGGTTAATTGTGCACTCTCTGAAGTAGATAAGTATTGATACGTGTATACCGACTTAGGCGAATATTATGTGATATTTTAACATGCTGTGGGTATAATTTGTATGTAATATATTTGATGCCACCAGATTATAACCATAATATTCTTTACGCGTGGCGTTAGTCACATGCATAGTCCAGGGTACAGTACAGACACTCTTTGGTTGGGTGAGGAGGGCATAAGCCGTGCTAGGGAGTGGTACAGACGCTCTTGGGTTGGTCGATGTGGGTATAAACCGTGCTAGGGAGTGATACAGACGCTCTTGAGTAGGGTGAGGTGGGTATAACCGTACTAGGGAGTGATACAGACGCTTTCCTTTACTCCCTATTGGGCCTAGAATGGTAATCGCTTAAGAAGAAAACGCGGCACGACAGCTGGGCCGCCTGGTAGCGCCATGTTTACATCTGGAAAGCTGGATGTGGGAGGTGAGTTTTCAGTTTTTTGGATATCTGGTATAACATTTAACACTGCTGAAACAAAGTATATCGACAGTGAATACTGGTAGATTCTGATGGTAGGGCATTCTATCGCAATTAGAGTCTGTCTACTTACTTGCCATAATATATGAAGAAATTGATGACCATCGAATCCCGAGGCCTGTGTCGAATTTATAAATATTATGGCGTGGGTGGTGGACACATCATACAAAATAAATACCTAGAAGGTACATGGATACTCACAGAACATTACTGCTAGCAATCCAGCATGAAATTATGTACATGTGTTTGGTGCAACATGATTTTCAATCATATACGGTACGATTTTGTTGCAGGAATATATGTATAATTTTGTTGATATGGGATATGCAGTTGAGCCTTGCAGATTGAATTATTTGGCCTATAATCCAATAAAGATATTGTGTCATTTTATTTTTACCGATAGTTGTAGGGCGTACAATACCAATTCATTTCTCTACGGTCCTCCACAAATTACAGAATACAGTATTAGTAAGGTGATTTGTGTGTGAAGAACTCACGTAATATGTCTTTCACAGGTTTATCAACATGCCTTGCAAATGGGGGGGAGGTAAAACAGAGGCTTGCCAGAATAATTAAATTCAATGTGATTCTAACTCAGTACAATATGAAGAAGACTTGTAACATCAGGTTAACATGCTGGCATAACACCCGAGGTAGATTAAAGAGTGCAGTGTCTACCTTCACCTTTATTTATGTACTGTTATGGCATATATCTTTTTTAATTAATAACAGT
Source organism: Coenobita brevimanus (assembly GCF_032717465.1). Lineage (NCBI taxonomy): Eukaryota > Metazoa > Arthropoda > Malacostraca > Decapoda > Coenobitidae > Coenobita > Coenobita brevimanus. Next base: position 32,676,291 of record NC_136967.1, read on the forward strand.
CCTACGTCTTAACCTGGCCTGTTTCTCTTCATTCATGGCATATATATTTCTGTAACATGTGGCCAACATTTTTGTACTGGGACAGCTTATGTCCTTTACATTTACAATAATTTAGCACCACATTTCAGTATTCAGCCAGGTTAAACATTTAATAATGGAATATTAAATTTTTGTGTTGCCTGTAAGGCAATATGAAAGTCATGGAGTAGATAAATGTCTCTGCTCTGAATTCTTACATTGGCTACTTCATATATAAACTTAGATTTACTTTGGTAACACATTATACTGTTGTCAAATAGGATGTAGGCTTCACCCCCACTATCTATACACATGGCTACCTTTTGAAAATACACTTTTAAGATAACTTATGGCTACCTTTTTGAAAAAAGACTTTTAAGATAACTTACATATTTTCAAAAGAAGTGATAACCATACCAAAGATAGCCTTATTCCTGACGCTTCTTTTGATATTTACATTTCATAATAAAACCTTTATCTGAATATTTGGTGTAATATTTTGCCGCTAATAGTAGGGTTGACCCCCACCTCACCCTAATTGTAGCTGAAGAGAGTTCACAGCATCCATAAATTGTTTGATTTTGTTATTAAAAGCACCATTAGTAGCCACAGAATCTGGTGCTTGAATGTTTTTCCCTTATACTGTAATTATCACCAATCCAGCTGATCAAAGTAAGGCCTTTAGGAGAAGTTAGAGGAAAGTAAATAGTGACGATACTAAACTCTGTTTACTTTAACTTGGCGTAAAATTGCCATCTAACCATCTTCAGTGTTGTGCTGTAATAAGAGATTAGCACTAACATAGACTATGGTGCTAGTCACGAAGAGGTGCTATGGAAAGGATATGGAGTCACAGGCCAGTTGGTTAGTATTGTGGTAGTTGTCATAACTATGCATGATATTTTCCAAGGAGGTTGGAGAAGTCTTTGTGAAAAGTTATTTATTACTGTCTTCTTTGAAGAAACAATAGTTAGGAAATGAAAAAGGAAACAATTAATATTCACAAAACAATATGGCTGGTTTATGTTGTCTTTGCTGTGGTGCATTCAAAAATACAAACGCCGATTTGAATTTAAGTTGATACGACCGAAAAAAGGCAGTCTCGAAAATATTACCTACTTGACCATTCTTATAATTCGATTTTAACACTAAATCAATCTTTAATTTACTAAAATTAAGAATACGGATTTTGTTTTTTCTTAAAATGTGTAAGTTTAAAGAGATTTAATGGCACTGAGGTAATTATGGAAGAAAAATAACGAAATATTGGCAGCGCGAAGTATTCATAATATCCACTTCCGGCGTCTTGGGGCTATAAAAGGTGAGCACCTGCGTGAGCGACTCTAGTGGACGAGTTAGCGAGAGGGTGTGTTGTCCACGCTCTCGCATTTTCGTTGTGACCCGTAATTTTATAACGGTTAGTAAGGTTAAAATTAATCGTACTGTGTAGTACGATATTGGATTGTGATATAGCTTAGGATTAAGTTTTGGTAAGCTCATCCCAAAATGTCCCACACAGTTGTACACATGGACAACGGGGTCTACCGCCCCACCACTATCCCCGTCAACAATAACGGGATTCGGCTCCTCCTCAAAAAGATATTGTTCGTACTCATAACTTGTTGGCTCGTAATTGTGTCACTTACTGATTTAGGTTTCACCATTTTTGTCAAAACATGTGTTCCCTATTTCCGTAAGGATATTTCTGATATTGTTTCCAAATTTGTTGAGAATGGTGTTCCTCTAGACACAATTTTCCGCCATAATATTGAGCCATCAAGGCTTAACTGGGCAATTAAGTCATTAGGAGAAGAATATAGTCACTATCCCGGTAGGCTAATGTTGTCTGAATTGACCGGGATGGTAATTTCTTCACAATTGCGGTATGAGCTCAACGCGGGTCTAACTTGGCTTATTGTTTATCACTGTTGGTTGCTCACCACTTGGGTTGGCTTTTGGTTTGTCAAAAATGACGTGTTTCAGGTTGTGCTGTTGGTGCTGAGTGTAATTGTGGGTGTCAGTTTGCTGAGTTGGCAGCTGGCACTGAGTGCCATCTATTGTGCCCAGCTGCTTCACCCCCTGGAGGCCATAGTTGGGGTGATAGAGGTGTGGGAGGTGTGGAATGGGGCTTGGGTGGGGGTGGTGGCGTGGTTTGTGGTCAAACTGTTGGTCAGTGTCTCGGCACTGTACCTGAACCACCGCTACCACCACCCCACACAGCGGCAGGCCCCACCCCCACACGTGGTGTGATTTACCACCACCCCACACAGCGGCAGGCCCCACCCCCACACCTGGTGTGATTTACCACCACCCCACACAGCGGCAGGCCCCACCCCCACACCTGGTGTGATTTACCACCACCCCACACAGCGGCAGGCCCCACCCCCACACCTGGTGTGATTTACCACCACCCCACACAGCGGCAGGCCCCACCCCCACACCTGGTGTGATTTACCACCACCCCACACAGCGGCAGTCCCCACCCCCACACCTGGTGTGATTTACCACCACCCCACACAGCGGCAGGCCCCACCCCCACACCTGGTGTGATTTACCACCACCCCACACGGCGGCAGGCCCCACCCCCACACCTGGTGTGATTTACCACCACCCCACACGGCGGCAGGCCCCACCCCCACACCTGGTGTGATTTACCACCACCCCACACAGCGGCAGGCCCCACCCCCACACCTGGTGTGATTTACCACCACCCCACACAGCGGCAGGCCCCACCCCCACACCTGGTGTGATTTACCACCACCCCACACAGCGGCAGGCCCCACCCCCACACCTGGTGTGATTTACCACCACCCCACACGGCGGCAGGCCCCACCCCCACACCTGGTGTGATTTACCACCACCCCACACAGCGGCAGGCCCCACCCCCACACCTGGTGTGATTTACCACCACCCCACACGGCGGCAGGCCCCACCCCCACACCTGGTGTGATTTGATTTATCTTATAAGTTTTTGTTTTACTTTAATGGAATCTACATTTTGTTTTGTCTTTTTGCTTAGTGCTGAGAATTATCTCTATGGACAGACATTACTCTCTGATGTTATTTGTTACTCTCAATTTACTCTGTCTTATTGGAGGGACATTTACTTTCTTTGATGTTACTTGTTACTCACTTTTTTACCCACTTTGTTACTTTTTTTAATGGTGGCCTGGAGGTAGAGCCCTCGGGTCAAAATGTGCTGTGGTTCAAGTCCCAGAGGTAGCCAGAGGGAGTATACTTTGTGTGCTGAGTTATTTGTTACTTTGTTACCACTTTTGTTACCTTTTTAATGGTGGTGTGGTAGTAGAGCTGTTGGGTCAGAATGCACAGTGGCCTGTGGCTGTGCACTGTGGTTGGAGTCCCACAAGTATTTCTGTCTTGTAGACATTACCAGGGGCGTAGGTCAGCCTCCTGTCCTTAAGTGTTCTGCACTACACCAGCCCAGCCTTAGGCACCTCTGCTCCAAAGGGGGAAAATACACTTTACTCTCTTTATTTACGTATATTTCTTCTTGTGTTCTAAGTTTCCGTAATATGTTATAACCTTTTTTTAATGGACGAACTTTCATTTTGTGTTCTTTAATATTTTGTTATCGCAAATGGTTGTGGTGATTGCAACTGTCTTCTTACAAGCTCATGATCTTCAGGAAAGTAATTTTACTACCATATGTTACATAGACAGTTATCTGGTTATTTTAAACTGCAAAAAGTGTAGAGGAAAAATAAAATATACTGTTTGGAGTATTTAAGGAAGCCGCCAGTTTGGCTGTGACAGCCTGTTTACTGACTGGATACGTTGATTACTATCTTGCCAACAGGACACGTTGGTGCATCAAACATTGAACTCTTTACGAAACCAAACGATCCAGTCAAACCTAACGTATCTTATCTATCTTTAGCCAGACGCCGTAATCCCGTAAGGGGTGGCCTTTTGTCTTGAGAAGATTGTTTTGCCGGGAGGAGCACTGACCCTCTACCGTCCCACTTGGTGACACTTAAGGAACACGTATGGGTTGGGTATATGGTTACCACCCACCGTTGTAAATGGTTTCCAGGCTTATAGGAACCCGTTAGGCTGGTCACTCAATGTAAAGCCATCCATCCATCCATCATCCAGTTCTACTTTGCCCCATGAGGAGCGTAGAAGCCCGGGGCTAGGTAATTCGGTCCTCACATTTAAGATGAGAGTGACCAGCCTCACTCATCTCTGAGTGGCATTACATGAGCAATAACCCAAACCACCCCTTGGATATAAACCTTCACCGGCTCAATCCGACTGGAACGCTGTAATTACCCACTGAACCACCAGGCGTCATAATTTGGTTATATGGTTACCACCCAGCGTAGTAAATGGTTTCATGGTGTACAGGAAACCATTAGGCTTGTCACTTAGTGTAGAGTCACCCATAGGCACAACGAAGAGGAAAGAATGAAGGCAAGACAAAAGAGGGAGTGTAAAGTCACCCGTAGGCAGAAGGACAAGGAAAGAATGAAGTAAAGAAAGACCGAAGAGGAAGGAAGGAATGGAGAGAGGAGAGGAAAGGGCAGACACTCGAGAGCAACACTACATCGAGTGAGTGGATGGTGAGCGCCCCCACCTACCATATGAATGTAAAGCCACCTGGAGGAAAGAAGAGTAATATAAAGTGACAGGAAAGATGGGAGAAACAGGATGAGAGGAGGCCTAACCTATTCTAACTGTGGTCTTTGCCCCACCCCCCGTGATTTTAACCACCTTGGATTGCCACGTAGCTTAGAGACCCCTTGAGTATCTGTCAGGCCAAATCCCAGTCTTTAAATCTAATCTGTCATAACCTAACCTATTCACACAACCAATCCAAGCCCATCTTAACCTAGCTAATCCCACAGTAATTTAATCAATGGAAATTCTCCAAACCTGACATATCAGTTGGGAATTTACTTATGCCAAAAGTAAGACATACATTTGTAGAGTTTGTCAGCAAAGTTTGCCTCTTGGTGGTACCTTTATGTGGGTGATGGAATGTGTGACGTAAGCATGTCTTCACATATTTCACTGGTAACATTATTAAAAAACGCCCTGTAACTATGATAACCTATGAAACTAACATTATTAAAAAAAGCCCTGTAACTATGATAATCTATGAAACATAAGTCACCTGTGAAGGATTAATTTCAGTAGGAAATATGGAAGGGTCGTGCCCGTGTGGCAAAGTATTGATTTTTTTTTTTTTTTTTTTCCATTAAGGAACAGCCATACTTTTGTGATAATATTTGTTATATATTCAGTAATGTTTATGTTTTGTGAATTGCTCAAGCACCACAGCAGGAACCACAGTGGATCAGTTGAACTGTGTCCTGTGGTGGTGAACCTGGTTTGTTAGGTTAGGTGGGGAATCAATACACTCGTATGCCATATAGCCTACTGTACACAACACCAAAATGTGAGTTACTCCAACACAGCACCAGCAGACATAGTGCATCTGCTGTACGGACTGTGTTGTAGTGTAGGTAAAAAAAAAAAAAAAAAGTATCCAGCATACAACAGATTGGTGCTGTCGGTTCAGTATCATACTACAGTATATTTAAAAATGTAATTTTTCTTCCATGCTGATGGATCGGATTGAAAATCATGTTCAGTAAAACTAAGCTGCAGTTTTTGTCATCCAAAATGATGCAGAACCAACCAGGATATTTAACCAAGATTGTCTTCATATCTCTCAGGACATTGTAGTTTGCACTTCTGGAAGATGTTTTGTGTTAAACACTACACATAATTAAATCAGTTGAGCAAGTCCCTCAGCAAAAATATTTTGTTTGATAAATTTTCTGGACATTTCTCTTGGCAGATGCCAGTGTGATCCAGCAGTATACTACACACTCACACCAGTGACCTCAACCAAGACACAGGCATTAAGGAGTAGTGGTAAACATTACCAGTAGCTTCCAGAATAAAAATGAAGAGATTCTGATGTTGAAAAGCTTAAGGCAGCAATAAGTTATTATACTTAATTTGACAACAGCCCAAATACCAGGGTTGTACAGTGAAAAGATCAAATGTATAATAGTATCTTTAACCCAAGTTACAGTATAGAAATAACCAGATAGAATGAAATATGGTATGAAAGGATGGTGGGGGAGCAGCTAGTGCAGCTAGAGGGAGATGCTCCTGTGTAAACTGTTATTGTTTTTACCCAACTGCAAGAAGGAGCGACAGCTGCTGTGGTCTCTGGTGTCACAGTTAGTACTATATAATAATGTCTCAAATAACATGTTTCAAGCTTTAAGTGAGAGAGAAGCTGATGTACCCAAGTGATTCCATGTTAAGGCAAATCAACAAAATGATTAGATAACTAAACTGAGGATAAGGAAAAGACTTCACTTAAATTCCAAAGTTCAGTTAAACAGTGACAGTAAAAGGAATAAGTAGATGAAGAGGAAAATACCCACTTGCCAGAGGTTGAAAGAGGTAGAAACAGTTTCAGAATTGTATTAAGTGGGAGAAGTTTATGATGTTAATTATGAAAAGTATTATATAAAGAAACAGGTTACCGAAATCATGCAAATTGAGAGACAGAGAAAATTGATGGCACTGAACTTACATAATTTGCAAAATTGTATGTTTTGAATCTTTTCCATAGGACTTCTTCCTGAATGACACCATATTGTAGCATTAATCTCGTGTGATAGCTCAGCATTTAAGATAGCGGTAGATGGCAATTTTAGGCCAAGTTAAAATGGACGGAGTATAGGTTGTTACGTTAAGAATTGGTGCACATCTGTGGTCTGTCTGGAACTCCATTCTGTTTCTCATGGTGCATGGAGAACTGCCATGGGGCATTATATCTGAGTTGCCCTGGGAGTTACTGATTGCAGATGGTGAGGTTCTGACTGCTTGTACCAAGGAAGGTGCTGTGGAGAAATATAGGAATTGCAAGGCTGTGTGCAGTCAGCGGGTTGGCCTGCCATATTCTCGTTGACAGAAGAGAGTTTGTGGCATTTCTTCCCTAGCAGTGTCCCTTGCATAGAACATATTACAGGTATTTCTAATTCAATGTTTATATCTTACTGTTATCAACATGGTTTACAGGAGTATTATACAATAGGATATGAAGGTGTGATGGGCAAAATAAATCACAGAGGGAGATATGAAACTTCCCAGGTCAACAACCTGAATGAATGCCAGGACAGGGTATGGTTGGTGTTGTAGAGGGATGCCTTCATGTGGTGGCACTGATATAACTAAGCTGGTCTGTTGCTTGAGTACACACATGTCCCACAACTCCCCTGATCCTGAAAGGAGGATGGTGAGCTGCAGGAAGAGAGCAGCTTCACTCTGAAGTCCACCAGGTTCACGCTGAAACGATCCTCGGGTTGCGCCAGCTATATATTACTTCTACAGCCTACGCCGTACTTCTGTAGGGAGTAGGCTGTAGCACCAGCCGTTCAGGGTGGTACTCTCAAGGGGGATGGGATTGCTGGTGAGGGACAGCTTGAGCCTCTGTTTCACCAGCCACCAGGATATCCTGACCATCATCCTTTGCTGATCTTTTTCAGTGTGGTACTAACGTGGAGGGTATGTGAACATAACTCCTACCATCCATTTCTCAAACTATCTCATGCATTACTCAACTCTATATGCACTATACATGCCACACAACGTACCCAACAACATACAGGGGTTAGCACCAGCAAGGGCATGTAGCCGGAAAACACTGCCCCCGCTACCAAGTGGTGGACCTGAGGAAAGGTCCACCACCAGAGTTTGGGGGCGGATAAGACTGGCCACAGTCCAACGGCCTGGCTGTGCAACCCAGGCCAAGACTGGCCACAGTCCAACAGCCTGGCTGTGCAACCCAGGCCAAGACTGGCCACAGTCCAACGGCCTGGCTGTGCAACCCAGGCCATGACTGGCCACAGTCCAACGGCCTGGCTCTGCAACCCAGGCCAAGACTGGCCACAGTCTAACGGCCTGGCTCTGCAACCCAGGCCAAGACTGGCCACAGTCCAACGGCCTGGCTCTGCAATCCAGGCCAAGACTGGCCACAGTCCAACGGCCTGGCTCTGCAACGCAGGCCAAGACTGGCCACAGTCCAACGGCCTGGCTCTGCAACCCAGGCCAAGACTGGCCACAGTCCAACGGCCTGGCTCTGCAACCCAGGCCAAGACTGGCCACAGTCCAACGGCCTGGCTCTGCAACCCAGGCCAAGACTGGCCACAGTCCAACGGCCTGGCTCTGCAACCCAGGCCAAGACTGGCCACAGTCCAACGGCCTGGCTCTGCAACCCAGGCCAAGACTGGCCACAGACCAACGGCCTGGCTCTGCAACCCAGGCCAAGACTGGCCACAGGCCAACGGCCTGGCTCTGCAACGGTGCCAGAGTAGACACAATGCGGTCATTTCCTTTTTTCATCATTACCATCATCATCAAAGGCAACTCATGTCATGATTCAACATCATTATCACCATTGTCCATATTATTTGTAAAGAACCAAGTTTTTATCATCGTCATCAGTTTCAATATAACGGTTTTCATCACAACAAAATAACGAACATCACTACCACCATCACAGTCATCACCAACACAGTCATCATCATCATGATTTTCTTTCATTGTGGTTTTCTTTGCCTCTCCATCATAGTACATCATCACAAGCAACAAGAGAGCCAGGAGGCGAGATGAAGTAAGGTGTAGCGGCCTGGCACTCAACTAAACCTGTACCGAGTTCAACCCTGTTTCGGTCATTTCTTTTGTCATTCACACATCTTTTCTCCTTCTCCTTTTTTCGTTTTTGTTTAATCAGTGTTTATATCTTACTCTTCTTACACACGTTTTCTCCTTTTCCTTCTTTCTTTCTCTTTTTGATCTTATCTTTTTTTTTTTCATTTTTTGTTGTTTGTTACGCATTGTTTTTCTTAATTTTGTTCTCTCTCGTTTTGTCATCATTTTATTTTATTTTATTTTTTTTCATTTTCTTTTCCTCCCTTTTTTTTTCCCTCCATCATATTCTGCCATAACCTGCCACACGGGCAGCAGGAGGTGAGATGAAGTGAGGTTAACATCATCATTATCATTTCCGTCATGTTGCATAAAATTTCTTGGCGTTCAATGGTATAATAAGACTACTATTGCTGTACATCCTGTCCATAGCACTTCTTCATGACTATCACTATATTCTAGACTCGTTTGTTACAGCTCAGCATTCAAGATGGAGAGATGGCAGTGTTGTGCCAAGATAAAATGTACAGAGTATTAAAGCATTATAAACAGCAAGATGGGTAGGAGGCGATATGGAGGAAGGTAGAGCGGCTGACACTACTACGTACACGTGTCCTACCTGCCACCTACGCCGCCCACACCTCCTGCCACCACTTATAACTGTTGACTTTTTACTTGTTCTCTTCTTCCTTTCTGGTTTCACACTTTGAATTCTCTCATTACTGTTTTTTGTTTTTGCCCCTCTTTGGTTCCCTTCTTTGTTTTCTTTTATTCTTTTTCATGTTACTCTTGTAATGTTTCCTGTTACACTCCATAGCGTTCGTTTTCCATATCATTTTTTCTTTATTTCTTCTTTCCTACTTGTTCCTTTGTCTTTTATATGCTTATTCGCTTCCCCTTTTGCTTCTTTTTTCTTCGTAATTTCTTTTTCTTCTTCCTTCTATCATTGTTCTTTTCTGTTTCTTTGTTTCTCATTTTAGACACTTCCGTTTTTCTTATTCATCCTTTTTCATAGTAACCATTATATTACATCACAGCCTACAAGAGAGTTAAGAGGCGATATAATGTAAGGTTGTCGTTACAGCTAAACTGATATACATCACAACCACCATCATCATAACCACCATTAATATCCATGAAATTAGCAATATTCTTAACAATGCTAAACTAAATTTTAAACCTCAGGTTTCCCATCATCATCATCATAGCCACTCTCACCACCATGGTCAGGTACTTTGATCTGGGCAGTATATTACATCATTACAAGCTCCAAAAGGCAGGAGACGAGATGTAAGGTGGAGCGGCCTGGCACTCTACTACACCTGTACCCAGTTAACACCTTTACCATTCATACTTCAGTTTAATTCTTTACACCTTTCTTTCTTGTTTCATATTTTGTTTCATTTTGTCTTTTATTCTATCAGTATTGTCTTCCTCTTTCTTGCTCGTCTTTCTGTTTCTCCATTCATTCTCTCCCCTTCATTAGTGCTGACTTTTCATTTTTCTTTCTCGTTTTCTTTCTGCTCTCTCTCTCTCTCTGTCTCTCTCTCGCTGGTTATATGTCATTGTTTGTTCTTTATCTCTTTCTCGGCTTTTTTTCTCATTGTTCTTTTTCTTCTTCTTCCTGTCTTCATTTCATCGCACTATTTGTATATTAGATCTTTTTCATTGTATTTCTTGTTTTTCCTGTTGTCTATATTTTTCTATTCTATCTTCATTTCCTTTTCTTTCTTGCATTCAGTTCTTTTTATAAAGTATTTTCATCCTTTCTGCGTAGTAAAACATCATCACAAACTACGAGAGGTGGGAGGCGATAGGAAGTAAAATTATCATTAGTACTAAACTATACCAGCGATACCATCACTACCATCGTCATTGTCATCATCATCATCGCTGGCATCACTATCCCTTTTATCATCATATCCACCATCAGTCACTGTCATCATCATCGCTGGGATCACTATCCCTTTTATCATCATATACACCATCAGTCATTGTCATTATCATCGCTGGCATCACTATCCCTTTTATCATCATATACACCATCAGTCATTGTCATCATCATCATCGCTGGCATCACTATCCCTTTTATCATCATATACACCATCACAGTAACTGTCATCATCATCGCTGGGATCACTATCCCTTTTATCATCATATACACCATCACAGTCACTGTCATCATCATCATCGCTGGCATCACTATCCCTTTTATCATCATATACACCATCACAGTCACTGTCATCATCATCATCGCTGGCATCACTATCCCTTTTATCATCATATCCACCATCACAGTCACTGTCATCATCATCATCGCTGGCATCACTATCCCTTTTATCATCATATACTCCATCACAGTCACTGTCATCATCATCATCGCTGGCATCACTATCCCTTTTATCATCATATACTCCATCACAGTCACTGTCATCATCATCGCTGGGATCATTATCCCTTTTATCATCATGTAGACTGTAGCACCAGTCGAACAGGGCAGTACTCCCGTGGTTGATGGCAAGCTGGTGATAGGGAGAGCTGGAGCTCCCGTTTCACCAGCCCTCAGGACTTGATCCTGACCATCTCCCTTTGCTGAACATTTTCAGTGCATTCATTTACGCAGAGAGTAGGCCAGCATGCTCTCATAATACCTCTACCTTCAACTGTCTACAGTACACCACACTACATGCGCATAACATATCACACCTTCTATTCACGTCTTTAGTAATGGCCGCTGCAATCTTACAGTCAAATGAGGTGGTACCTCGGATTGCCACCACCGGCAGGGTAGGGCTGGCGGTACAGGGTCCTCCCGGTCGCCATCAAGCGACTGTGCCGGCAGCGACTGTTGCTATTTCCGGGAATGCATGTCGGCGAAGAAGTGACAGTGCGGCCTTATTCTTTACCAACATCCGCGGCCTTACCACAAATTTAAACTCAGTTCATTTTTTCCTTCAGTCCATATCCCCTTTTGCCCTTTTCCTCACAGAACCACAAATCTCACCCTCTACCGATATATCTCCATTTTGTTTTCCAGGTTACCATCTCCTTACAAACTTCCGTAACAAGGGCGGCACCTGTTGTTATATCAAATCCCAATATGCAGTTGACACTATTTTAAACTTCACTTCATCCAGTTTTGATTACTCATTATATAAATTAAACTGCCAAAACATTACCAAATGTATTTGTGTAGTTTATCGTTCCCTCAGTGGTTCTTCGGAACCCAGTGTATTTGCTTCCATATCCACTCAGTTGAGTAACCTTGCCCTTGCCCTTGGCACCGAAATTACCATTTTGGGTGATTTTAACATACACAATGTTGAATGGTTATTGCATTCTGCCCGGACTGACGACGCTGGTCTAGAGTGCGAGCTGTTTGCGGAATCGTTTAATCTCACCCAGTTGGTAAAGCAACCAAGCAGAATACCTGATAATCCTGACCATAATGCCCATCTCTTGAATTTATTCTTGACACATAATCCAGATCAATACAGGATAGAGGTACTGTCACCACTTGGATCATCTGACCACAATCTCATCATAGCCTCATTAGTAAACCCTCCCACACCTCCCCGTTCTGAACCTGTCAGGGTGACCCGATGGCACTTTGACAGGGCAGACTGAGATGGATTTAGAGATTATCTTGCTGATGTTCCATGGCGGTCTTTCTTCTCTAGTGATCCCAATTCTACCCAGTCCCACATTTGAGACTTAATACTAGCTGGTATGGATTTATTCGTACCAAGTCAACAGTTCACTAAAAGATCAAACTCTCCAAAATGGTTTGATGGCAATTGTGCCAGAGCAACAGCCCAAAAGTCATTAGCATATAACTCTTACTTAAAATCAAAAACATCTGAATCACTCTCCCAATTTAAAATTGCTAGAAATCATGCAAAAGCTGTATTAAATCTATCTAAATCAAACTTTCTTCAAAAGCAGATCAAACTTACTTAACAACCCTAATGACAATAGAATATTCTGGTCAACTCTTAATTCTTTCAATAATAACTTTAACAAGTCATCTTCCATTCCCCCACTAAAATCTTCAGATGGCAACATTACAAATGACCCGTGTGGGAAAGCAGATATCTTTGCCAGTACCTTTGCCAGAAACTCTACCATAGACGATACCAGCCAGAATGTCCTAGTACTGGAACTTGATTCTCCCGAAATTGCCCCACTTAAAATACAGACAAGATACGTAAAATCCATCCTAGACAATTTACCTACCAACAAAGCTCCAGGCTCAGATGGAACTCCGCCAATTGTTTTGAAAAAGTGTTCCCCTGAACTTGCCTCTGTCCTAGCTAAATTATTCAGACTATGCATACGTACTTCTTTATTCCCAAATTCATGGAAAGAAGCCAATATCCACCCAGTTCCGAAGAAAGGAAGTTCGTCTGACCCCTCGAATTACAGACCAATAGCTGTCACATCTTCCCTTGGTAAGGTATTTGAAACTTTAATTAATAAGCACATTGTTAAACATCTTGAATCAAACAACTTAATTAGTGATAGACAATACGGTTTTCGCCACGAAGATCCACCATTGACATGCTCAATCTCTTAACTCATACCATCCATCAATCAATTTTTCTTTTTGGAGAAACTCATGCAGTAGCTCTTGATATCTCTAAAGCTTTCGACAGAGTATGGCACCGTTCCCTGCTGTCCAAACTCCCTTGCTATGGACTAACGTCTTTTGTTCCTTTGATTTCTTCATTTCTTGGTGACAGGAAAATAAGAGTAAAAGTAGATGATGTATATTCCCATTTTCACTCAATTAACGCCAGCATGCCGCAGGGATCGGTTCTGACACCAACCCTATTTCTGGTTCATAATAATGATCTCTTATCTGTCACCCACAATCCCATTCACTCATATGCAGATGACTCAACACTACATAGTTCATTCACACTCAGACATCCATTTACAAAGTCTAATATCTCTACCTCTCAACTCAGTACAGCCATCTCCATAAATCAAGATCTATCTGCAATCAGTGAATGGGGACAAAACAACCTTGTCTCTTTTAATGCAAGTATAACTAAATATATACAGTTTACTAATAGACATATATTGCCAGACTCGTACATTACCTTCAGTGCTACTAATATTCCCATCTCCAAAAGTATTGAAATTCTTGGTGTCTCACTTAACAGTGCCCTCAGCTGGACCTCTCATGTCAGATCACTTGCTAAAACCGCCTCAAAGAAACTTGGATTATTGTACAGAGTCCGTAACTTCTTCGCCGATGAGCAGTTAGCTATAATTTATAAGAGTCATGTGTGCTCTCAGCTTGAACATTGCTCACCCTTGTGGAATGGTTGTGGAGAGGTTGCATTAAGACAACTAGACAAAATTCAGAATAAAGCTGTTAGAATCATTAACAACCCTGCCATAACATATAAACTACCTCCTCTGCAAGTAAGAAGGAATGTTGCCTCCCTTGCATTATTTTACAGATATTTTTTTGGCAAATGCTCAGACGAAGTTGCGTCCATGGTGCCACCTCTCCATTCCTTCCCTCGTGCTACATGGGCATCTGGTAGCGCTCATGACTGGAATGTCACGCAGCCATATTGCAGAACTTCTGCCTATCAGAATTCTTTCATTCCCCGAACTTCATCTCTCTGGAACTCGCTTCCTCAGAGTTGTTTTCCTCCAAATTTCAACCCACAACTGTTCAAGTCTAATTGTTACAGATATTTTATGAACAGAGGACACCAGTAATCTGGTGTATGGATTATTTTTTTTTTACTCATTTGTTTTTCCTTCCTCCCTTCTGTTATTTATAAAAAAAAAAAAATCCACCATCACAGTCACTGTCATCATCATCGCTAGGATCACTATCCCTTTTATCATCATATACACCATCACAGTCACTGTCATCATCATCGCTAGGATCACTATCCCTTTTATCATCATATACACCATCACAGTAACTGTCATCATCATCGCTAGGATCACTATCCCTTTTATCATCATATACACCATCACAGTCACTGTCATCATCATCGCTAGGATCACTATCCCTTTTATCATCATATACACCATCACAGTCACTGTCATCATCATCGCTAGGATCACTATCCCTTTTATCATCATATACACCATCACAGTAACTGTCATCATCATCGCTAGGATCACTATCCCTTTTATCATCATATACACCATCACAGTCACTGTCATCATCATCGCTAGGATCACTATCCCTTTTATCATCATATACACCATCACAGTAACTGTCATCATCATCATCGCTGGCATCACTATCCCTTTTATCATCATATACACCATCAGTCATTGTCATCATCATCATCGCTAGGATCACTATCCCTTTTATCATCATATACACCATCACAGTAACTGTCATCATCATCGCTAGGATCACTATCCCTTTTATCATCATATACACCATCACAGTAACTGTCATCAACATCGCTAGGATCACTATCCCTTTTATCATCATATACACCATCACAGTAACTGTCATCATCATCGCTAGGATCACTATCCCTTTTATCATCATATACACCATCACAGTCACTGTCATCATCATCATCGCTGGGATCACTATCCCTTTTATCATCATATCCACCATCACAGTCACTGTCATCATCATCATCTACAAATATTAAGGCAATAAATGATAGCATCGCAAGCTACAAGAAAGGCAGGAGGCGAGATGAAATTAGGTGGAGCGGCCTGGCACACTTCTACAGGTGTAACAAGTTCAAGCTTTTTTATTTTATTTATTTATTTATTTTTTCTGTCAGTGGTTCTTTTTTTCTTTTCATTACTAAATATTTCATGTTCCTTCTCGTCTCTTTCAATCTTTTCTATTCGTTTTCATTGTCTCCTTTTTTTTTTTTTTTTTTTTTCACGTTTTCTCTCTTCTCTTTACACATTCTGCTTTTTCTTATTATTTTTCCTTTATTTTTTCTTTCTTTCTTCACTGCATAAGAGAGGTAGGAGGCAAGATGAAGTTAGGTTATCATCAGAGCGAACTACATCACCATCATAATCACAATAATTCTCACATCGTCATCATCACCATCATCATCATCATTATTGTCCTCCAAACAATTATTATTAACATCAAAGTCAGCTTAATCATCTTCACTAATACCAATGTCATCATTATCATCATTCAGAATCGACTTAATCATCTTTATCAGTACGAATGTCATCATCGTCATCATCATCGTCATCATCGTCACCATCATCATCATCATCATCGTCATCATCATCATCATCATCAATTATCCATCATCATCATTATCATCATCATCATCATCATTATTCTCCAAACAGTTAACATATAATCGACTAATCATCTTCACTAATGCCAATATCCTCCTCCTTATCATTAGATATATCAGATGACCTGCAGCAGTATATCAGGGCATCACAAGGTACAAGAGTGGTAGGAGACAAGATGGAGTAAGGTGTAGCGGCCTGAGACTACCACAGGTGTACCCAGTTCAACCCTGTGCCAGACCACTCACTCTCCCTCCCTTCCTTCCTTTCTACTTCACCTTTTACTTTCGTTGCCTTTCTTTATTTTCTGCATTTCTCAATTCTTTCCTTCCGTCTCCTCCCGTTTCCTTTTTCTTTTTGATCGTTTCTCGTGTCTTTCTTTACTATATTGGAACATCAGAAGCTATAAAAGAGGCAGGAGCGAAACGAAGTCAGGTGCAGCGGCCTGGGAGTGTACTACACCTGTACTGAGTTAACACCTTTACCATTTATAACGCATTTTATTTCTTTACCCTTTCCTGCCTTTATTTCACATTTTGCTTCATTTTTGTCATCCTTTTCCCTTTTTCATTATATCCTTTTTGTTTGTTTTTCTTTTCATCCATTTTTCTTTTCATTTCCTATGTTGTTTTTTCCTTTCATTATATTTTTCCCTCCATCGTCTTTCTCTCCTTTCTTTCTTTACTATATTTTTTACATCAATAAAGCAACAAGTGAAGTAGGAGCCAAGGTGAAGTAAGGTGCAGTGATCTGGGACTCTTATAAAGGTGTCTTCAGTTCCAACCATCACTACTGCTGCGCTCCTCCTAGGTTTTCTTTCTCATTTCCTTTTTCTTTCTTGTTTTCCGTTTTTCTTCGCTTTGTTTGCTGTTCTTCTCTCTTTCGTCTTCTTCTCATTTTTTTAAAATCCTTTCTTTGTTATTTTTGTCATTTTATTTTATCTTTTCATTTACTTTTCTTTCTGTCCTCCATTCTTTATTTCCTCTTAATTTGTTCATTTTCCATATACAAGTTTTTTTTTTCTGTTCATTGTTTCCCGTTCTCTATCCATCTAATCTCCATATATCTCTTTATCTATCGTTATCACCACCAGCACCACCATAGTTACAAGATATCTAGGCTACAATATTATCACCACAAGCAACAAGAGAGGCAGGAGGCGAGATGCAGTAAGGTGGAGCGGCCTGGCACTCTACTACACCTGTACCCAGTTCACACCTTCACCCTTCCTACCAGATCTCGCCTTTTCTTGCTGTTTTTCATCCATTTCCATTTACATACTGTATTTTTTTTGTTCTTGCTCTTATCCTATCTCGTCTTCTTTCTTGTTCATTTTCGTGGCATTAGTCTATCTATCTATTGCCAAACGCCTCAATCCCGTTTGGGGTGGCCACAAACAAATCGCCTCCAAGTCGCCCTGTCCCCCTCCATTTCACTGCCCTGCTTCCAACTCACACCCCCCCTCTCTCACATACCCCTCCACCCCATCCCTCCATCTCATCCTCGGCCTCCCCCTCCTTCTTCCCCCCTTCACATCACTCACATACACTCTCTTCGTCAGTCTTTCACACTCCATCCTCTCCACATGGCCAAACCACCTCAGTGTGTTCCTCATAACGCTTCCTATCACATCCACATCCACACCACAACGCTTCTTTATATCCTCATTCGTCAGCCAGTCTCCCCATGTGACTCCACAGGCCCCTCTTAAATGACTCATTTCCACTGCTCTCACTCTTGACTTGTGTCCATCCAACAATGTCCAAGCTTCACTTCCATACGTTAGAGTTGGTATCATAATACTCTCATGTAGTAACTTTTTCACTTCCATGCTCACTTCCCTGTTTCTTATCACTGCTTTCAAAGCACCAGCAACCTTTCTTCCCTGCTGTACCCTTTCAAGCACTTCACCCTCAAACCTCCATACTTACTCATCACACTACCCAGTACTTAAACGTACTCACATTTTCCAGTTCCTCACCATCCAACCTCGCTGTACATTCACTGACTTCACCTCTCTCAAAGACCATCACTTTACTCTTCCCTACATTCGCCTTTAGATTCCGTTTCTTACACACTCTCCCAAACTCATCCACCAAGCCTTGCAGCTCCCCTTCGTCTTCACTCAACAACACAGTATCATGTGCAAACTACAGCACAGGGAGTTTCCAAACACTATCCTCTTTCACCAGGGCCACTCCAACATCCAGTACCCTACCTTGTACCTCTTTTATTGCCCCATCCAAGTACAGATTGAACAACCATGGAGACATGACACATCCCTGTTTCAACCCAACTTTCAAAGAGAAAAATTCACTTAGTTCACCATCCACACGCACTGCAGCCTTCGCACCTTCGTACATACTCTTCACAGCATTCAACAACTTCCCATCTACTCCATATATTCTTAACACTTTCCACAATCCTTGTCTATCCACCCTGTCATATGCTTTCTCCAAATCCATGAAAGCCGCATACAACGTCTTTCCCTTCTCTAGAAACTTTTCCACTAAAGATCTAAGAATGAATATCTGATCTACACAACCTCTTCCCTTCCTAAAGCCTCCCTGTTCTTCTCCAACTAATTTCTCTGTTCTTTCTCTAACTCTGTCAATAAGTATACTACCATACACTTAGAAGACAAATGCCCCTATGATTACCACACACTTCTTTTTCCCGTTTTCCTTTGTACAAGGGAATAATTATACTTGACTTCCAATCCTCCGGGACTCTACCTTCCTCCCAGCCAATCTGCACATCTTCCACATCCATTCTACTACTATCTCTCCCCCATGCTTCAGTATTTCACCACACACTCCATCAATTCCTGGGGCTTTCCCCGATTTAACTTTCTTCATTGCTTACACAACTTCTATCCTACTGATTTCTTCCTGTCTTATCACCTCCCTCCTTCTCCCAGCCATTCCCCAGCCACTTATACTCGCATTACTTCCATCCTCTATGTTCAACAATTCCTTAAAGTGTTCTCTCCATTTGCTCACTTTTTCTCCCTTCTCCACTAGTAATCTACCATTTTTATCTTTCACTCCCCTGCTACCTTCACTTCCACCCTGTCTTACTCTTTTCACCTCTTTCCAGAACATTTTCGTACAGTCCCTCCACTTTACACTCAAATTCCTTCCAAATTCCTCATCCACTCTCTTCTTACACTCACTTACTAACCTTTTCACCTCTCTCTTTCTTTCTACATATAACTCTTTCTTCCGCCTTTCAACTTCTTCCACGCCCCTCTTCATTGTATGCTTTCTTCTTTTGTGCCACAGTCTGTCTCACCTCTTCAGTCCACCACGCTGTTCCTTGCACCCCCGTCCGTCTTCTCTTCCTTCCACACACCACATCACATACTGCACATATTTCTTCTGTAAATATCCTACACACCTTCCACGTCTCCCATCTGCACCAATTCATATTTGCCCAATCGTTCCTCCACTTCTCTCTTATACTCTGCCTTTTTCTCATCCTCTTGTAACCTTTCCACTCTCCTTGCAACTACTCCTTCCTCTCGTCTTTCCCTTCTTCTATTCCTCCATTTTACTTGAATCCTAATTCTGGTGACATGTAGAGGTGTGCGGTACGAAGGAAGACCACTGGGCCTTGAAATCAGGCTGTGAAGCCTATCCCCAGAGTCAGTCACATAAAAAAAAAAAAAAAAAAAAAAAAAAAAACTGGTCAGAAAGTCCACTCCCCCAACCTCTATAAACTCTTGCATCCATTACACATCTTCGCATCCTTTCATCCACACACACATAATCAATCATTGCCTTCCTTTCATTCAGTTCACCACCTACCCTTTTCATCACTCGCCATGTATACCTGTGGATCATTTTATGCCTGAAGAGGGTATTGGCTATCACCAACCCCCTCCCAGCACAAATGTCCACTAACGCACTCCCATTCTCATCTATCTTAGCAGGCACACCCCACTCACCAACTATTCCATCCACCTTCACATTCCCAAGTTTACCATTCATATCACCGATCAAAAACACTCTCTCATTCCTTCCAAACTTTTCCATGCACACTTCTACATTTGTCCAGAACTCTTCTCTCACTCTTCTAGCACGATCTTGGGTTGGCGCATACACACATACAATCGCCCTCATTTGTATTCCAACTTTCAACTTTACCCACACAATCCTTGACCCAAGTGATCCATACTGTCTTATGCTCTTCCATCTTTAACTCACAACTATACATACTCCTTCCTTTGCCCTCTCATTCTCACCTACTCCTACACATATACCCCATCCATACTCCCATTCTCTCACACTTTCTCCTCTCCATTTTGTTTCAGTTATTCCACATACATCCACTTTCGCACCCTCAAGCACCTGGACAATCTCTCTCTCTCTTTCACCTCATCATTCGCTCCTCTTACATTCCATGTACCCATTACCAAGTCCTTTGTCCGGTCCTGGGTCGTCATCGTTTGCTCAGTCCTTGTCCGAAGCTTCTTGTTTGTTTTTTTAGTTAGTTGTTTTCCGGGGAGGGGCACTAACCCTCCGCCAACCCTTTTAGTCGCCTTTTACGACAAGCAGGGATACTGGGGGAGTATTCTTGAAAAAAAAAAAAAAAAAAACCTACCCCCAGGGGTATGAATTAGTATGTTGTCCAATTTACGTTGCTTCTCAGGATGCCATGACTCACTCTGAACTGAATACAATCGTTTGGCGGCAGCTGGAATACAATACTGGAGAAACAGAGTAAGAGAAAGTATCATGAGTATATTACGTAAGGTATTATAAAGTATATGATGAAAATAGATATAATTAAAAGACTATGATAAATAAAAAGAATTATAGTAGTTGCTTTATATTTGTATCTCCAGCCTTAACATGACCCTGGTGGACTGCTGTGGTGAATATTTTGCAATAAGTAATGGTGTGTGTTTAATGCAATGGAATATACTGCAGCAACAGTAGTTAGTGCAAGAACTATAGATACATTACAAACCTGGCTGGGATAAATATTTGTAGACTCTAGTCAATAAGTAATGGCGTGTGTTTATTTCCAGGCTGACGTGTATCCTGACGACAGTCACACGAGTACAATCAGCCTCGTCTTTCGCGGTACTACACTTTGCCGGCTCCGGTTTTTCCTGGGTGAGTAAACCATCACAAATGCACAAGTTTAAGCTGTATTTTGGCAGAATTTAGCAAAGTGTGTTGGTAAATCATCTCAAAATACACTTTAAACAAGTATATAGTAATGTCTGGTGATGTTTCGGGCCACTACAAAGGTTTTTAGGCCATTACATAGTAAATTATGGCTGTGGCAGACATTTTATAAAGGTGTCATTACTTGGCGGAAATTAGTTTCTCGTGGGTGTGCATGTAACGTAACCCCCATAAAACACAAGGCCTTACCCTACTTATCTGTGACAGTATTCTGACATTGTGTGTGGTCTTATTTTAACAACTGTAGATTACAGATTTCATACTGTACAGTATTTCATTTCTGTCCCTCCTAAAGAAATATATATATATTTTTTCTTTTCAACGAACAGGGTACTTTTCTTTCTCCTGCCTTGTGGTCGGAGGGTGTGGTGGGCAAGGGAACGTCTTTTCCTGTTCTATACTTTTCTCTTTTTCCCCAACAGATAACCTGGATAGAAGCCAGTAGGCCTCCTGTTATCTGTTCTTCCTATGTACTACTATATTTTAATCTATAGTTATAATCACCACCATCATCATGATCATGGTAACTCTCAACACCACCACCATCATCATCATCATCACGGTAACTCTCAGCACCACCACCACTGGCTACATTAGATCAAAGCCACCACTATATAACACCATCACAAGCTAGGACAGAGGTAGGACACAAGATGCAGTAAGGTGGAGCGGCCTGGCACACTACTACACCTGTACCCAGGCCAACTCTTTGGTCTGACCGTCTACTTTTATTCCTTCTCTTCTCTTTCACATTTTACTTTATTTCTCTTTATTTTGCACATTTCTCACTTTCTTTCTTCTTGTCTTTCTTTCGCCCTTTATTCTTTCTTTTTCCTTTGTTTTCACTATACAGTAGTACAGCATCACAAGCTACGAGAGGTCGCTGTAACGAAGCCATCGACGTCCAACTCTAGGTGCTGCCTCATTTGTTGATCATCATCATCATCATCATTACATGCACAAAAGTCATCATCACCACCGTAATCATCATCTTCATCATCATCATCGTTAGCTGCACAGAGGTCATCATCACCACCGTGATCATCATCATCATCATCATCATCGTTAGCTGCACAGAGGTCATCATCACCACCGTAATCATCATCATCAACATCATCGTTAGCTGCACAGAGGTCATCATCACCACCGTAATCATCATCATCATCCTTTCCCCCCTACTATATAAGCGATGGGCACTGTGTTGGATCCAGAACTTAAAAGGAAGAGGGAAAACCAGGAGATTATTATACCCTTATAAAAGCTGTTTAGTAACACACACACACACACACACACACACACACACACACACACACACACACACACACACTGATACCTGTTATTCAGTTAAGCCTCTTGACAAACCATACCAACACTCACACAACTGTTTTTCAGTGAAGTACTGTTAACACACACACAATTTTTTATTATTAATTTACAATATTCATCAACACCCACACAATTACTATTAAGTGATTCACATATATTCACCAAACACCAACACCCACACAATTACTATTCACTGATTCACATATATTCACCAAACACCAACACCCACACAATTACTATTCACTGATTCACATATATTCACCAAACACCAACACCCACACAATTACTATTCACTGATTCACATATATTCACCAAACACCAACACCCACACAATTACTATTAAGTGATTCACATATATTCACCAAACACCAACACCCACACAATTACTATTAAGTGATTCACATATATTCACCAAACACCAACACCCACACAATTACTATTAAGTGATTCACATATATTCACCAAACACCAACACCCACACAATTACTATTAAGTGATTCACATATATTCACCAAACACCAACACCCACACAATTACTATTCACTGATTCACATATATTCACCAGACACCAACACCCACACAATTACTAATCACTGATTCACATATATTCACCAAACACCAACACCCACACAATTACTATTAAGTGATTCACATATATTCACCAAACACCAACACCCACACAATTACTATTCACTGATTCACATATATTCACCAAACACCAACACCCACACAATTACTAATCACTGATTCACATATATTCACCAAACACCAACACCCACACAATTACTATTCACTGATTCACAATATATTCACCAAACACCAACACCCACACAATTACTATTCACTGATTCACAATATATTCACCAAACACCAACACCCACACAATTACTATTCACTGATTCACATATATTCACCAAACACCAACACCCACACAATTACTATTCACTGATTCACATATATTCACCAAACACCAACACCCACACCAGCTCACGTCTGTTCTGCCTCCCAACACTTGCATAAACCATTGTCTTTTTTCGCCTCATTTGTTAGGAATCTGTTATGGTTTGTGTACAGTTGCGGACAAAAATATTGATCCACCTGTTTTATATTTATCTGAAACCCAGTGATTTGATCTTTCAAGTCTATATAGCTTTTCAGAATATTATACGGTATACACGTTTAATAATTGTTCAACTGAAAATTTGAGCGATGTTATCAGCTACAAGTGTACGGTTGATTAACAAAAAATCGAGCAGGATGGGTGCGATGATATCCAAACTGTTCGATATAGCTTGTGAATTCTGTTTGTCTGTCTATCTATCTATAGCCAGACGCCTTAATCCCTCAAGGGATGGCCACAAACAAATCGCCTCCCTGGCCCCCAGTCCCCTGCCATTTCGCTGCCCTGTCCCCAACTTTCATCCCCCGTTCTCTACTGGACAATCCCTCTCCATTCCATCCCTTCACTTCATCCTCGGTCTCCCCCTCCCTCTCCCCCCTGCACCTTACTCACATACACTTTCAAGAAGATTAATTACTTATCATCTCAGTATGTATGATAATAACTGGAAATTTGTCCCAGGCAGGTTATGTATGTGGTCTGTGAAAAAAAAAAAAAAAAAAAAAAAGTTTGCCAGCGTTGTAAATAAGCATTAGGTATTTTCCAGTATCCGTCGTCCATGGTGTCAAATTACTTCGTGCTGAGTGTGCACCCATACTTTTGTGATCGACTGTACCTGGTATTTGTTTTTCCAATAGGATTATCATTAGTAAAATATCAGTACTGAATACTATACCCTGTTTACTTTAACTTGGCCTAAATTTACCATCTATCCATCATGAATGCTGAGCTATAGCAAGAGATAAACACTTGGATATGATGCTAGTCACGAAAAAGTGCTGTGGAAAGCATGTAGAGTTGTAGTATTGTCTTATCATGCCAGTGAGCTACCGGTACAGGAAACATGCTTCATAAGGACGAACCTCTGGGCCAAGTTGAGGTGAATGAACTATAGGGACGATGGCATCTAGGTCATTGATGCTTCTGTACTTGCTTAAAGGCAGCCTTCGGGGGCCTCTGCTTGATGTTAACTCGGGAACCGTTGCTCGACTGGACTGGAAATTGTTTTATTCTCCAAGTTAGGGCATTTTAACGGTACCTTGCTCTAACACAACTTGCGCTACGTTGCGCCGTTTTTGCTGTGTTACGGTAACAAACAAACCAACAAACATACATAAATCGGATCATAATATAGTTTGCTAAGCGGGTGCGTGTTAATCGCTTACACCCGAGGACACAAGATTTATTTTAGCCTTGATGCAAGCAGACAATTTCAGTCAACTAAGGAGATGCTGTAAGTGGTGAAGGAGATAATGAAGCTTATATCTAACCCCTCCATTAGATAAGGTCGCTACTGTGCTGAGTAACCTTGTCTAGAGAGAGGGAACAGGAAATGAGCCAGGGCGTTGGTTGATCTGGTGACCTGCGTCGCCCCATGAAACCATCAAAGAGCGGGCAGAATACTGGCCTTGGTGAGCAAAGCAGTGGGTGGGACGGACTGGAATGTTGGTGGGCGGTGGGGCTGGGGCAGGAGAGTGTACCCTGTGGAAATGGCTGTGGCAGGATTACTGGTTGCAGTGCAGCCAAGATTAATGCCAAAGATTCCTCCAAAAATGAAAGACGAGGGGGGGGGATAAAGAAATGGGCGTGGGAAATGAAGAAGTGGGTGGGATGAGGTAGAATTGTGGGGGTGGGGGTGGGGAGAGGCCAAGACAGTATACACAATGAATATGGGCGTTTTGTCATTAATGTTTTGACACCAGTAAAGGATTATTTCAATATTTTCTTCATGAACGTGAGGTAAAAAAAAAAAAAAGTCATTGCTGTCATTTCTGTAGCGTGTTGAGAAGCAGGTAAAAACCCCTGCTGGGCTGCCAGGTGTACAAATGCTGGTATACTTTGTTTGCCTTGTGTCCGTGTGGCGCATTTCACTGGCTACTTTGATGGCAGTTTATCCTGCTGCTGTGTTTTACTGGCCCGGGTTCTGCAGCCTGTCTGGTCTGTTTGTCATGGCCAGAAGGACGGCAGTATCATGATGAGGATGGTATTTGGCTGAAGTTGATGATGATTATTATGATTAAGATCATTCATCATCATCATCATCATCATCATCATCTTCTTCTTCTTCTTCTTTCTTTCTTTCTTATTTCTGCTTCTGCTTTCTTTCTTTCTTATTTCTGCTTCTTCTTTCTTTCTTATTTTTTTTCTTTCCCTCTTCTTGGCTGATACAAATAGCTGCTGAGCCTGTGTACGGAATACTTTGAGGCGCAGCATCTTTGTATGGGACACTTCGTAACGCATCTTAATTCCTGAGTGATTTAGGTCGCAAATTACACCCCAGTATCCTTTTGTATGCTATTTATCTTTGTAATTCGACAGTTTTGCATCAGTATATACAAGAGAATATAAGTACGTAATGGGCAGAATAAATAGCTTATGAATAGGTGATGGGAAATCTGCTAAGAGAAGGAGAATACGACCCATTGCGTTTGTAGACTGTACTGTAGGTGAGAGGCGGGGCACAGATAACGATAACAGCCAGTGGCATATCACCCCCGTAGTGGTGTTGGCACCCGATGCGGGGCACAGATAACGATAACAGCCAGTGGCATATCACCCCCGTAGTGGTGTTGGCACCCGAGGCGGGGCACAGATAACGATAACAGCCAGTGGCATATCACCCCCGTAGTGGTGTTGGCACCCGAGGCGGGGCACAGATAACGATAACAGCCAGTGGCATATCACCCCCGTAGTGGTGTTGGCACCCGAGGCGGGGCTGGCATAATACAGTACATTTAAGGCCTGAGTGTTGGGCGTGTATGACAAAGATCCTTGCAATTATTCACATTCATCCATCCATCTAACATCCAATCCTACGTTGCCCCATGAGGGCAACATTGCATACAGTAATAAGCAGTATGCTAATACGCTGTCACACTGTTGATAAAGCATCATTGTATGCAGTAATAAGCAGTATGCTAATTCGCTGTCACACTGTTGATAAAGCAACATTCCATGCAGTAATAAGCAGTATGCACTACGCTGTCACACTGTTGATAAAGCAACATTGCATGCAGTAATAAGCAGTATACTAATACGCTGTCACACTGTTGATAAAGCAACATTGTATGCAGTAATAAGCAGTATGCTAATTCGCTGTCACACTGTTGATAAAGCAACATTGTATGCAGTAATAAGCAGTATGCTAATTCGCTGTCACACTGTTGATAAAGCAACATTGTATGCAGTAATAAACAGTATGCTAATTCGCTGTCACACTGTTGATAAAGCAACATTGCATGCAGTAATAAGCAGTATGCTAATTCGCTGTCACACTGTTGATAAAGCAACATTGCATGCAGTAATAAGCAGTATGCTAATTCGCTGTCACACTGTTGATAAAGCAACATTGCATACAGTAATAAGCAGTATGCTGTTTCACTGTCGTGAATACAACTCCAGTGACACCCATTTGCCAGATGTAATTTTTAAAACTAAACTGTCACGTCACTACTTCGTCTTTGACATGTTTTCATCCATGTACTATGCACAGTATATGTGTTGTGAACTAACTTTATATTTCAACACTAAGAAATGCTTTAGATATAAATGTCCCATCCTGTATTTCATGTAGCGCCTTCCATCACCACAACTTTATATTTCGACACTAAGAAATGCTTTAGATATAAATGTCCCATCCTGTATTTCATGTAGCGCCTTCCATCACCACAACTTTATAATTCAACACTAAGAAATGCTTTAGATATAAATGTCCCATCCTGTATTTCATGGAGCGCCTTCCATCACCACATGCAACAGGAAGTGTGTGTAAAGTTTTGACATGAGACCTTTTGCAATTAGAATATTCGTTCAACTTCAGCCCAACCTCGTCTATAGCCACACAGTCAGGCCTCTAACCACGCAACCTTGCATCCAACCACACATCTAACCACAATACTGATCATTAACAACACAAGCATGCATCTGACCACACAACTACTTACCTGCTCACAACACTACGCATCAAACCACGGAAACAAACATCTAACCACATAACTGCTTACCTGCTGACAACATAACACGTCAAACCCCAAAACAAGCATGTGACCACACAGCAACTTACCTGCTCACAACACCACACATCAACCACACAAACAAGAATCTAACCACACACACACACACACAAGCACATATCAAACCACACAACTATTTTTGTTGGGCCGGAGTGTGAACACTTGGTGTTGCATAGTATAAATATCACTCCATCAAGTAACATCGTTTCAGCCAGGTGATCGCTGGTTGTACAATGAGCGTTGATGCTGCTCGCAGGTTTTCCAAAGGTAAATAGTTGTGGATAGTATTTTATGTCGTATTGAATTCCTTCTTGTGCTGTATAAAAAAAAAATAATAATAATAATAATAATAATGATACTAAGGCAAGGACATACGTGAAAAGTTGCTGGATATTATTTTCAAAAGCATCGTCCTTTGAAAATGTGAAGACGGAAGTGTCATATATTTCCTTAACCCTTTAACCGCGGGTGTCATTCCAGAATGACGGCGACAAAACTGGACCAAACCGCGGGTGGCATTCTGGAATGATCGTGAATATTTTGAACACCGCGCGTTTTCCCGGCGCGCAAATATTCTCACGCAAGAGTAGCTGTCGAGTTCTTTCACGCCAGCCATCCCACACCTCCCTCCTCCAACCCCGAGGGCCCTCCCCCCACCCCTGCCCTGACCCGCGTCAGTCAGTATCTGTCCAGCTCTGTGCATGATAATGGCGCTCCGTCCCGACTCATCGTCGCTCGCTTCCTCCTCTACAATGATTAGTGCTAGTGTTCCCTCTACCTCTACACCGGTAAAGGAACTGCCGACGGCGAGGCAGAAGGGGTTGAGCACTCCTGAAATTAGAACTGAGCTGGACAAAACTGTAAGTACTACTCTTGATTGTGGCAGTGAAAGTGACACACTCACAGCAAGCAGTGATGATTTGGCAGTGATTGGTGGTGAACCATTTTCCATTGATAGTGACAGTGATGAAAGTGATCGTGTTGATTCCCCCCCACCACCCCCAACTTACTCTGGGAAAGGAAAGGCTCCTATGGGCAAATCTGGTATTGCACGTGGGAAGGGAGTGAAGCGCAGGCTCACGTCTCCCACACCAGGCCCTAGTATGCATTTCCCATCAATTTCCCGTTCCCCTAGCCCAATTGCCCTTACATCATCATCATCATCATCTGTCGTGCCCTCTCCTCAGTCTACATCATCTGAGGAGTACGAATTACCAAAGCCTGCAAAGCGAGGGAAGGCAGGCCGTGCAGGCCGTGCAGGCAGGCCTAGAACAAAGGGGATGCGTGGCAGTTGGAGGGCAAAGCTGGGCGATAAGCGAGGTGATAAGCGGGGTAGAAAGGGTCAAGTTTCACCACGCACCAGGTCAGAAACCCCCCCGCCTGCCCCCTGCTCAGTTCCCTCACCCGCGCCACCCCCCCACTCACTGCCCCCGCACTCACCCCCCTCCCCGTTGCCTCCTGCCTCACCCACCTCCCGCTTGCCTCCTGCCTCACCTCCTGCCTCACCCATTGCCTCTACATCAGCTCCTTCTCACGGGGAAACGAGTGGAATGCAACCTGCCCCTGCCACTGAACCACGCACAGGGCAAGTGGATGCATTAGTTTGGTCTGACGGTGGAGATTCCCAGCCACACAATCCACCGTTTGATGTGACAAATGCTGGAATACAGCCTGCATTCCCATGCAACGCAGGTGATGAGTTTGTTGATTACTTCCTGGCCTTCCTTGATGATGAACTTGTGCAGCATGTCAGCGATGAGACCAATAGGTATGCAACTCAGTGTGCAGCAGAAGGGCTGGGACCTATTGGCTCACCAAAGCAAGTGTCGTGGTTGCCTGTGGGGATCAGAGAGCTGTATGTTTTTTTTGGACTCATGTTTTTGATGCCCCATATAAAGAGACATGAGTTGGAGGAGTACTGGCTCGTGGATGACATAACTACTATCCCCATATTCGGGAAGTATATGTCACGGGATCGGTTCCGACAGCTGCTTGGATACCTGCACTTCGCTGACAATGACAACCCGTCCCAAACTGACCCTTTGTGGAAAGTGAGGGATTTTCTCAACAGGATTAGGGATCGATTTATGCGATTTTTCAGGCCTATGCAGAAAGTCGTCATAGACGAGTCCCTGGTATTGCTCAGAGGACGTCTCAAATTCATGCAGTACATCCCCAGCAAACGCCACCGCTTTGGGATAAAGTTCTTTGTGCTGTGTGACTGTGAGACGGGGTATATACTGGATTTTGTCATTTACTCGGCTAGCACAATGAATGTGAACAGGAAAGACCCCCTTGGCTTCTCTGGCTCCATTGTAAAAGTGCTGATGGAGAGGTATTTTGGTGGTAATCATGTGCTGTACACAGACAATTATTACACAGCACCGAAACTCTCCAAATACCTTGCTGAACACGGCATTGGCACTGTTGGCACTGTACGGAGCTATAGGAAAGAGTGGCCTAGTTTCCCCGAAGCATCATCATCATCCAGGGGAGATGTTCACCTGAAGAAGTCAGACAAGCTTCTTGCGATCAGGTGGCATGACAAGAAGGTCGTCAATATGATCAGCACCATCCACAAGGGGGAAATGAAGAGAACTGGGAAGGTCAGCTACAGGACGGGAGAGCCAATCATGAAGCCTGATGCCGTCATTGATTATAATGTAAATATGAGACTCGTTGATAAGTCTGATATGATGATTGGCGAAATAGACTGTCTCAGGAGAAACACCCGATGGTACAGGAAGGCTTGCCTGCACATGCTCGATATGTGCATGCTCAATGCCTTCATTCTTTACAAGACACAAGTCGGGGGCATAAGGCAACCATCACTGAGACAGTTTTCCAAGACTGTCGTGCAGCAGCTACTTGAACGATTTGGTCAGGTGACGGCATTGATCCCGAGGCGACACTCTGACACACAACCTGACCGTCTTGAGTGCCGCAATTACATGAGCCGGCACCAGCTTGTGAAATTGCCTCCTAAAGCAGGCGGCAGGTTGTCACAGGGCCGCTGCAGAGTATGTTCAACCACCACACGAAGGCCTACGACGAGAAAAATGAGCACACACCAGTGCCTTGAATGCCAAGTCGCTCTATGTGTAACTCCGTGCTTTGCCAAGTACCACTCTCTGAGTAAATACTGAAAGTGACAGTGATATATAGTGATGCGACAGTGACGTGCTTTGCCAATAATTGTATAATGGATAATGTAGTAATAAGGGATATTTTGCCTAGAAAATAAAGGAAATATTGGCCAGTATAATAAGTGATATTGTAATAAGAGAATCTGCGGCACTTGTGGAATTCTGCGGCACTTATGTAATTCTGTGATGCGCCAGTGACGCAATATAGTAATAAGTGCATTGTAAATATAATGTACATTGCCCATATTATATGTAAAATAATATTAGAAGTTAGAAAGAATGAAAAGATCGCAGGAAACGTCAATGAGCGGGTGCCGCCGCCTTGAAGTGAGGCAGTGAAGAGCGGGCGCAGCCGCAGGGAAGTGCCTTTTACCTACCTCAGTGAACACAGAGTGGGTGTTTATCGTATGTACAGTGTTCATATATGTTTATATTACTATTATGAGAGAGTGGTTAGCATTTGGTACTGGTGTGTGGGGCGTAAAATAGTTATTTCACACCCCTCACTTCTAACGGCTCTCCCCGTCCTGTGAAAGTCAACGAAGTCATGAAACCTACATAAATGGAAAGCTGAAGGTTTTTCCTTTCTAATGGTACCTTATTTTTTTCTCTAGCTTTATTCTGTGCAGAGTTATTAAGGTTTAAAGGTTTGTTTACATTTGGCTGAAACCCCCGCGGGAGAGGACAGTCAGACCAAAACAATACCCGCGGTTAAGGGGTTAATAGACCGGAAATATCGTATTATTTTTCTTTATTTCTTTAACTGACTTGGTGTTATAACAATTTACAAAATATGTAAAATATATACACAACTAACCCGTGATGCATGGTTAAATAGTCCCGCGGTGGCAATATGAGTCGCTGCGCCGCGCTGTCCAACAGATCAAGAGTACCAATATTTCGGATGGTCTAATAAATCAGGGATGATTATTGCCTTCATTGTACTCCAGCAGATTAGTCGCTTAGGCATGAAGAAATTATATAACACTGTTAGTAAACCCAATGTGTAGTAATTAACTAGTACTAGGCGTGACTGATTTATAGACGCTTAGAAGGTTTACGGTGTGGTTTTTGACGGCCTGGCACGGGATGG
The DNA here is from genome assembly GCF_032717465.1 of Coenobita brevimanus. NCBI lineage: Eukaryota > Metazoa > Arthropoda > Malacostraca > Decapoda > Coenobitidae > Coenobita > Coenobita brevimanus. The sequence continues at coordinate 32,708,171 of NC_136967.1, forward strand.
TTGTCACCCCTGCTTTTCCCATCATCGGCAGGATCTCACGCTGCCGTCACTGCCACGCTGCGGCTGCCAGTCTTGAGTTCAGTGCCGGGGGTGGAGATGGTGGGAGGACATAGTAGTATTTTTTTTTTTTTTTTTTCCCAGTGCGTTCGTGTGATCTTCGAAACTACGAGTGAGTGGATGTTTGTGGCCTGGTGGTGGTGTCCGTCTCGAGCTGTACAGGAGGCTGGGTCAAACGAAGGGTCAGGTGGTAGACTGATTGGCTTCCCCCTACGCCATCTGCAAGGAAGGTCAGCCATTTTTATCATTCGTCCATGTTCTGGGTGGCATTGGAGACGTTACAGCACTTGTTTATTGATGATTCATTTCGCGTATTTCACGTAAGCGTCCTGTTTTATGCCAGTTATGTAGTTTGAATATGGATATACTTTACATCGATATTATACAGGAGGATATTGATATGTGCAGAATAAATAATAAAGGAAGTTAGGAAATATGCGGTCACGTGGGCGACGGATTATCCAGATTCTGAGAGCGCCTGTTATGATGATGGTAAATAGTTTAATCAACAGAGAAGCCTGAACAGTTCACTTCATATTGTTGGTTTGCTCAGTATTTTTTTTTCTTTATGGTGGTGAATTTGTTTCCCGCTTGTTTTTATTATCCATAATTTGCTTCCCCGACGCGTGATGTTTCCTGGGCGTAATGGCGGACACACTAAACGCTACGCAGTTTTATCGAAATAAATTTGGTGTTCCCTTTCGGTGCGTATGGTTATTACCGTTGGATAGTTAGCTAGGTTGAGTTAGGTAAGGTTAGGATGTTTTGCTGGGTTAGATTTAAGTGTAGATTAAGGATAAGCTGTGAATATATAAGGTCAAGCTGCAACAGCTGTAAAATAAATTTCAGTTGATAAGAGTACGTTTTAGAAAGACTGCCATTACTCCTGAGAAACCAACACGAGTGAATGGGAATGAGCATTGACAAAAACAACAGGGAAACAAAATCAGCAGTAAATCATTTACTAACATAAAAGTCATCAGAGACATACAGAAAATAACCTGGGAGAGGAGGAAGTGAATTAGGTATTTGTACGGCCTAAACTAAACCGTATGTTTACCGTGATGATAAACACTTTCTTTACTGTGTCAAGCATTATTTTGTAGGTAATCCTTAAGGAGACATAGAACCTCGTTTTAAAAATCAGCCCTCCCCCCCCTTTTTTCTTTTTTTCTTTTTTTTTACCTGTTTGAAGTAAATCAGTGACTTGATAAAGATGTACAAAAGTACTTTCTCGAGTACGAATGGGATCCATCAATAAATTAAATGTATCATTACATAAGGGATAGGATAGGGTACGTAAGATTGGGTCTGTACGAAAATTTAGATTGTTTGGATAAATTGACACCGGTAAGGGTAATTTCCTTCAAAAATGACAACGTTCTAAGATGGCGTCCGTCTGTTCTCGCCCCACAAGATGGCAACCGTCTGTCTTCTCACTCCACAAGATGGCGTCCATCTGTCTTCTCACTCCACAAGATGGCGTCCGTCTGTTCTCGCCCCACAAGATGGCGTCCATCTGTCTTCTCATTCCACAAGATGGCGTCCGTCTTTTCTCGCCCCACAAGATGGCATCCGTCTGTCTTCTCACTCCACAAGATGGCGTCCATCTGTCTTCTCACTCCACAAGATGGCGTCCGTCTGTCTTCTCACTCCACAAGATGGCGTCCGTCTGTCTTTCACTCCACAAGATGGCGTCCGTCTGTCTTCTCACTCCACAAGATGGCATCCGTCTGTCTTCTCACTCCACAAGATGGCATCCGTCAGTCTTCTCTCCACAAGATGGCGTCCGTCTGTCTTCTCGCTCCACAACATGGCGTCTGTCTGTCTTCTCGCCCCACAAGATGGCGTCCGTCTGTCTTCTCGCCCCACAAGATGGCGTCCGTCTGTCTTCTCGCTCCACAAGATGGCGTCCGTCTGTTCTCGCCCCACAACATGGCGTCTGTCTGTCTTCTCGACCCACAACATGGCGTTCTTGCCCCACAACATGGCGTCCGTCTGTCTTTCGACTCACAAGATGGCGTCTGTCTGACTTCTCACCCCACAAAATGGCGTCCGTCTGACTTCGGTGTCGTTAGGAACTAAACAAACCGTTTTAAAAACTCTTCCCCACTTTTTAAAGAATTTTAATATATTTTATGAACTTGAAAACGTAATCATGAAATAGAATCCCATGGAAACCTATGGTAAAGACAAAACTGCAAGATGAGGTGGTCGTATGTCCCCTTAAGGATTGCCATTTTGTAGCCGTGATAAACAGCTGGATGTTAAGTGCAGTGGTTGGAGAGGTTGCACTAAAACAACTGGACAAAATTATGGACAAAGCTGGAAGGATTATTATTAACCCTGCAGTTACAAATGAACTACCTCCCGTAAAAAAAAGAAGGAATGTTGCCTCCCTTCCATTATTTTACAGATACTTTTATGGCCAATGCTTAGACAAAGTTGCATCCATTGTGCCACCTCTCCACGCCTTCCCCCGTGTTACATGGGCATCTGGTATCGCTCTTGACTGTCAAATTGTCATATTGCAGAACTTATGCTAATCAAAATTCTTTTATTCCCCACACTGCATCTCCCTGGAATTCTCTGCCCCAGAATAGTTTTCCCCCAAACTTCAGCGCACAGCAGTTCTTCAAGTCCAGCTGTTACAGTTTATGAAAGGAGGACACCTGTAATCTGGTGTAGCTGTGGGTTTTTATTTTATTAAGTTTGTTTTTCCTCTTCGTCCTCCCCCCCCCCCTAAAAATAATATATATACCAGTCACTATTATCGTTGTCCAGTCACTGGGTGGCTCGCATACCCTGTCGAGAGGTTTTGATCCTCTCTCTCTCTCTCTCTCTCTCTCTCTCTCTCTCTCTCTCAGTTCCATGCACGTGTTTTTTCTACACCGTCTTTTTCTGCAGCTAATATTATAACACACACATTTTTATGCTTCATTTGTACACACCTTACCTTTTTCGTCATTTTTCTTTTCACATGCATGTGTCCTCCACACATCCTTTTTTCCCCACGCTATTTTTTTTTTTTTTTTTTTTCATAGACTAGCTCTTTTCTGCTCCACCAACCCTTTTTCTGCACCTCAAACACTTATGCCTCCACACTTAACATCGATTTTTTTCCCCTGTACCTTTCGGGTCATAGCCTACATTTCCATCTTTCATCTCATCCTGCATCTTTCAGTTCCTCCTGTTTTAACACCTTCTTCCTTTACATCTTTTCTCCCTACCTCTTTTTTTGTTCCCCCACCGTACATCTAACTTTTTGTTTACACATTTTACACCTACACATCTCCTCTGTGAAAGCCTCTTGTTTCCCGCACATCAAACTCCAATCCCTTCCAACATCTTTTATCCCACTCTCCACACATTCACACTTTTTTTTTTTTTTTTTCCCTCAAACCGTGTCTTTAACATGTCTCTCCCCAGACGTCCGTTTTCCACTCACTGTCACCTACTCACCACACCACCTCTTCTAACAAACTGCACCTCTTACACTTTTACTTCTCTTCTTTCCACAAGTTACACCTTAACACCACCACACTTCCCTTCCCACACTATACGTCAACACTCCACCACACCCATACATTCAAACACCTTCACGGCTAAACCATTTTCTTTCATTTTCCACCATCACCCCCAAACCACCCTTAATTGCTTTGTCTGCAGCCCTCCACGCCACTCGTCGTTACACAACACCACACCACATAAAACTGGCCCCACCACACCACAACCCACCACAACACCACGCTTTAGACCACACCATTCTTTACAGCAGCCTCATATGCTCCCATTCTTTATGATAGTACATCTCACAACGCATCGCAGCACGGCACACCACATACCACACCACACCACACCACTTCCCATCACACCACACATCTCACCAGCCCGCCACATAACACCACACCATGCCAGATTTCATCAGCATCCCCACCCCACCAGACCTCACTTCACCACATCTCTCCAGCCTCCAGCCCAAGTCCCAGGAGCCACCCCTCTCCGCATTCAACAACGGCCAAATTCCGTTCCAACCACGCCCAAATCCCCCCAATCCCCCGTCTGTCTTAGATCCCACGCCTAAATCTCATTCCCAAACAAGCCCAAATCCCACTCAGCCCTACCTGAATCCTGTCTATATTATAGTCCTCATCTAGCCTCCCAACCACGCCCAGATCCCACGCGCAATTACCAAGCATAACCATGGCTAAATCCCATACCTCGCCCCATCCAAATCCCTCGCTCCCCCCCACCCAAATCCCTCGCCCCGACCCACCCAAATCTCTCGTCCCGCCCCACCCAAATCTCTCGTCCCGCCCCACCCAAATCCCCCTCCCCGCCCCACCCAAATCCCTTGCCCTGCCCCACCCAAATCCCTCGCCCCGCCTAACCCACATCCTTTGCCCCGCCTCACCCAAATTCCCCTCCCCGCCCCACCCAGATCTCACACCCAGCCACAAGCTCAGCCACATTCAACTCTCACGCCCAGCCAGAGCCAAATCCTACACCTAGACACGCCCAATTCCAACCAGTTCTAGCCACGCCCATATCCCACGTCCAGCCACACTCAAATCCCATCCTGTTCTAGCCATACCAGTATCCCACATCCAGCCACGCCCAATCCCAACTAGTCCTAGCCACACCCATATCCCACGTCTAATGTCGCCCCAAATCCCAACCATGTCTAGCCACACCCATATCCCACGTCTAATGTCTCCCCAAATCACAACTATGTCTAGCCACACCCATATCCCACGTCTAATGTCGCCCCAAATCCCAACTATGTCTAGCCACACCCATATCCCACGTCCGACCATCGCCAAATTCCAACCAGTCCTCTAAACTTGTCCGACCCCGGCCGGCTGCGTGTTTTTATCTGCAGATGTAAAGTGGCATTAGCTTTGAGATAATTAGCCACTGGGAAATGCAACAGTGCAGTGCTGATGACAGCATTGCATACCGGGTACTCTGGAATAAATGAGTTGCCACAAATGTTATTCCTGTGTGCACACACATACAGTACAGTGTATTTTCTGAGTGAATGAGTGAGTGAGGGAGTGAATGAGTGATGTGAGGTACATGTGTACAGTAAGGCAAGTCTCTTGATACAGGTAAATAATTTTAACTCTTCCTCTACTACCATCACCACCAATAAATGTGTTATCATTACCTATATCAAACATAATCTTATTTTCACAGAATAGCTGAAATTTGTATTAAAAGAACATAGAGGTTCTCCCCATCTGTCTTAAAGCTGCGATCATTTCTGTGAAGAATATTATTAACGCAGACTTATTCCAACAGCTGTCGCCATTCCACCAGTAATAGTTGTGTGTTGCACTCCCTAATAGAATATTTATTCGTCTGTATGATATTTATAGCATTCTTAATTTGTGTATTTGTACAGAGAATGGATAACATCAATACATGTTTTATACAGAGTATAAATAAAGTAGTAAAGTGACCCCTTCCGTAAGTCATATTTGCATGTCAGTACCATTAATGTTATGACATTTGTCAGTAATTATGTATTGCCATCCAGTTAGTGGATCAACAAGTTGTATTGTCATACCACTGTACCCAACCAATGGATTTCTCAACCCCAGTCAGACATGGGGCTGAAGCCATCTCTTTGGCCTCCAAGCCAAAGCCCTTCAAAAGTCATGAAGCCGAAACCGTCGCCCTTGGAAAGTCGTGAAGTCGAAGCCAAAGCCAGGTAGACATTCACAGAGACAAAGCCGAAGCTGTCTGAATTTTATGAAGCCAGTAATCAGCTTCGTGTCACAGTATGCCAGTTGTAACCAGCCAGTAAGAAAATCAGAACTTCAAACGTAGCGAGTCCTTGCAAGTGAGTGAGTGCATAATACCTTGCATCTTACCTAGGGGTAAATAGGTACAGTACCATTATCTCTTACATACAAATGTTGACCCTAGGAATCGTCAGTCTGGAAATAAAGGAGTCTGTATATAATATTTAATATTTTTATTGAGCTGAAGTGGATGCAAAGGAAAAGACTTGAAAATATGAAAATCAGGCAGTGTTTATGCATATTCTGTTCCTGTAACGAATTTTCTGGGTCTGGTGCTTTAGCCAGCAGTTGGGGCTAAAGCCAGGCCCTTGGCTTCGAAGCTGAAGCCGAAACCGCGACCTAAAAACCATGGCTTCCTGAAGCCGAAGCCACGACCAAAAACCATGGGTTCATGAAGCCGATTCCGCGACTTAAAAATCATGGCTTCATGATGCCTAAGCCGCGACCAAAATCCATGGCTTCATGAAGCCAAAACCAAGTCCTAAAAACCATGGCGTCATGAAGCCTAAGCCGGCTTCGGCTCCATGTCTGACCCCAGTCTGTATAATGTCATGAGCGTGATATAATGTGAGGAGCGTGATATTGAATTTGGGTCTCTATTGTATTTTGTTTTTCTCTTGAAGGGAACAGTTTTGCGGGCTCATGGCCTTTGGTTCCTTCTTCCTCGCATAAAAAACAAAACAAAGAAACATAAAGACCTGGCTTAATTTCAGCTTACCGAGGCGTGACCGATTAATACATGTTACTTCAACTAGGAAATTCTAGTTGATGCTGATAACATGGGCTGCTTGAGCTGTCCCACCCCTTCCCCCATCCCCACAACCCCCCCAACCCCCCAAAAAAAATGAAAATAAAAGTTGACATGCTCTTATTGTAATATATATACTGTATATACCTGTATACCGTATATATTTATTCCCAAGTCCCAGTAGGCCTCCTACATCTCCACATGTCACCACTTCGGCGCTAACACACCATCCATATTGAATACATGCCAGGGCTCTCATACAAGACTGGTGTACTGGTATTAGCGGGGGTACTTTTATGACATGTCGGCGGGTCTCTGGTTGAGCAGAAATGTCTGCTTTTTATGAAATTCAAATCCTTAAACTGTTCCCAGCCCCAGCTGGGATTCGAACTTGGGTCCATTAGGACTTCAGGCAGCCTCTATACTGACTCAGCCACCGCCATCCGCATACCATAAAGTGGTGATTTTTATATTAATAACCTGCATAACAGTTGCAGACAGAACAAAGCTACATTGCCAAACATTTATGTACTGTACTTCATGTATGGATAAATGCTGCACATATTACCTGCTGTTCCCCTTATGTATTAGGACTAACGGTATAGTTTGTATTAATTGGCTCCACCTCCACAGGGGATATGTCAATCGAGGATCCACCAGTACATCCCGCTACAAGTGCTGAAGATTGTCCTTCCATCAACGTCCATCCAGATGCTGTTGTACATCATCAGTTGACACCAGCAGACTATGGTAGATATTCACCCATTCCTCCTCCAGGATTGTATAATGATTATATGTAACACATGCAACTTGATGGCAATGACTAATAATAAATGATTATATGTAATACATGCAACTTGATGGCAGTGACTAATAATAAATGATTATATGTAACACATGCAACTTGATGGCAATGACTAATAATAAATGATTATATGTAACACATGCAACTTGATGGCAATGACTAATTTTGTAAAAGGGGCACAAATGGTTGACAGACGTTTCCTCTGGTACGATGTATGGATGTCCATAACATGTTATAATACAGAACACATTATGGCATATAGTCATAATGTACAAGTGTCATATAGTCTTATGTACAAAATATGATAGCATAACCAATTTGTGATGAGGACATTACAGAGTAGCTGCACAGTGAGTTAGGCAGTCTCCCCTGTCCCAGTGATTATGGTGAAGATAATGCTTGTAAACTGTCTTTTTATCAATGCACTCTCCTTATACTGATGGTGTCCATATTGCACACATGCAGCAACACTGTTGGTTAGGTATGTCTCGTTGATCCCAAACTATTTATGACATTACACAGATGGTAACATCCATTCCTTCCACCCTGATGGTCAGACTCCCGTGGAAGAGGACAGAGTACCACAGCTGGAGAAGACACTGCATGGTCAAACTCTCCTGGAAGTGAACAGAGATGGACTACCACAGCTGCAGATAGCATTGCATGGTATGTTGAATGGCTAGTCGTAATGCATAGTACACAGTTTACTCATATAATAGTGTATACCAGTTTATCTGTACAGTTACTGTAAAAGAATATACTGTAGACACTACAACAATAACATTCACCCATGGTGTTATGTAAGTATAATTGTCAAACGTTTTTATAAAATGATCTTGTTATACATTGAATTCCAGTAAATATGAATGTTTGCGAAGAATAGGTCTAGGTTAATTGTGCACTCTCTGAAGTAGATAAGTATTGATACGTGTATATCGACTTAGGCGAATATTATGTGATATTTTAACATGCTGTGGGTATAATTTGTATGTAATATATTTGATGGCACCAGATTATAACCATAATATTCTTTACGCGTGGCGTTAGTCACATGCATAGTCCAGGGTACAGTACAGACACTCTTTGGTTGGGTGAGGAGGGCATAAGCCGTGCTAGGGAGTGGTACAGACGCTCTTGGGTTGGTCGATGTGGGTATAAACCGTGCTAGGGAGTGATACAGACGCTCTTGAGTAGGGTGAGGTGGGTATAACCGTACTAGGGAGTGATACAGACGCTTTCCTTTACTCCCTATTGGGCCTAGAATAGTATCCGCTTAAGAAGAAAACGCGGCACGACAGCTGGGCCGCCTGGTGGCGCCATGTTTACATTCTTTAAAGCTGGATGTGGGAGGTGAGTTATTTTTTTGGATGTCTGGTATAACATTTATCACTGCTGATACATCGTATATCGACAATGAATACTGGTAGATTCTGATGGTAGGGCATTCTGTCGTAATTAGAGTCTGTCTACTTAGTTGCTATAATATATGAAGAAATTGATGACCGAAACCCGAGGCCTGTGTCGAATTTATAAATATTATGGCGTGGGTGGTGGACACATCATACAAAATAGATACCTAGAAGGTACATGGATACTCACAGAACATTACTGCTAGCAATCCAGCATGAAATTATGTACATGTGTTTGGTGCAACATGATTTTCAGTCATATACGGTACGATTTTGTTGCAGGGATATATGTATAATTTTGTTGATATGGGATATACAGTTGAGCCTTGCAGATTGAATTATTTGGCCTATAACCCAATAAAGATATTGTGTCATTTTATTTTTACCGATAGTTGTAGGGCGTACAATACCAATTCATTTCTCTACGGTCCACCACAAATTACAAAATACAGTATTAGTAAGGTGATTTGTGTGTGAAGAACTCACGTAATGTCTTTCACAGGTTTATCAACATGCCTTGCAAATGGGGGGGAGGTAAAACAGAGGCTTGCCAGAATAATTAAATTCAATGTGATTCTAACTCAGTACAATATGAAGAAGACTTGTAACATCAGGTTAACATGCTGGCATAACACCCGAGGTAGATTAAAGAGTGCAGTGTCTACCTTCACCTTTATTTATGTACTGTTATGGCATATATCTTTTTTAATTAATAACAGTCCTACGTCTTAACCTGGCCTGTTTCTCTTCATTCATGGCATATATATTTCTGTAACATGTGGCCAACATTTTTGTACTGGGACAGCATATGTCCTTTACTTTTACAATAATTTAGCACCACATTTCAGTATTCAGCCAGGTTAAACATTTAATAATGGAATATTAAATTTTTGTGTTGCTTGTAAGGCAATATGAAAGTCATGGAGTAGATAAATGTCTCTGCTCTGAATTCTTACATTGCCTACTTCATATATAAACTTAGATTTACTTTGGTAACACATTATACTGTTGTCAAATAGGATGTAGGCTTCACCCCCACTATCTATACACATGGCTACCTTTTTGAAAAAGCAATTTTAAGATAACTTATCATATTTCAAAAGAAGTGATAACCATACCAAAGATAGCCCTATTCCTGACGCTTCTTTTGATATTTACATTTCATAATAAAACCTTTATCTGAATATTTGGTGTAATATTTTGCCGCTAATAGTAGGGTTGACCCCCACTTCACCCTAATTGTAGCTGAAGAGAGTTCACAGCATCCATAAATTGTTTGATTTTGTTATTAAAAGCACCATTAGTAGCCACAGAATCTGGTGCTTGAATGTTTTTCCCTTATACTGTAATTATCACCAATCCAGCTGATCAAAGTAAGGCCTTTAGGAGAAGTTAGAGGAAAGTAAATAGTGACGATACTAAACTCTGTCTACTTTAACTTGGCGTAAAATTGCCATCTAACCATCTTCAGTGTTGTGCTGTAATAAGAGATTAGCACTAACATAGACTATGGTGCTAGTCACGAAGAGGTGCTATGGAAAGGATATGGAGTCACAGGCCAGTAGATTAGTATTGTGGTAGTTGTCATAACTATGCATGATATTTTCCAAGGAGGTTGGAGAAGTCTTTGTGAAAAGTTATTTATTACTGTCTTCTTTGAAGAAACAATAGTTAGGAAATGAAAAAGGAAACAATGAATATTCACAAAACAATATGGCTGGTTTATGTTGCCTTTGCTGTGGTGCATTCAAAAATACAAACGCCGATTTGAATTTAAGTTGATACGACCGAAAAAAGGCAGTCTCGAAAATATTACCGACTTGACCATTCTTATAATTCGATTTTAACACTAAATCAATCTTTAATTTACTAAAATTAAGAATACGGATTTTGTTTTTTCTTAAAATGTGTAAGTTTAAAGAGATTTAATGGCACTGAGGTAATTATGGAAGAAAAATAACGAAATATTGGCAGCGCGAAGTATTCATAATATCCACTTCCGGCGTCTTGGGGCTATAAAAGGTGAGCACCTGCGTGAGCGACTCTAGTGGACGAGTTAGCGAGAGGGTGTGTTGTCCACGCTCTCGCATTTTCATTGTGACCCGTAATTTTATAACGGTTAGTAAGGTTAAAATTAATCGTACTGTGTAGTACGATATTGGATTGTGATATAGCTTAGGATTAAGTTTTGGTAAGCTCATCCCAAAATGTCCCACACAGTTGTACACATGGACAACGGGGTCTACCGCCCCACCACTATCCCCGTCAACAATAACGGGATTCGGCCCCTCCTCAAAAAGATATTGTTCGTACTCATAACTTGTTGGTTCGTAATTGTGTCACTTACTGATTTAGGTTTCACCATTTTTGTCAAAACATGTGTTCCCTATTTCCGTAAGGATATTTCTGATATTGTTTCCAAATTTGTTGAGAATGGTGTTCCTCTAGACACAATTTTCCGCCATAATATTGAGCCATCAAGGCTTAACTGGGCAATTAAGTCATTAGGAGAAGAATATAGTCACTATCCCGGTAGGCTAATGTTGTCTGAATTGACCGGGATGGTAATTTCTTCACAATTGCGGTATGAGCTCAACGCGGGTCTAACTTGGCTTATTGTTTATCACTGTTGGTTGCTCACCACTTGGGTTGGCTTTTGGTTTGTCAAAAATGACGTGTTTCAGGTTGTGCTGTTGGTGCTGAGTGTAATTCTGGGTGTCAGTATGCTGAGTTGGCAGCTGGCACTGAGTGCCATCTATTGTGCCCAGCTGCTTCACCCCCTGGAGGCCATAGTTGGGGTGATAGAGGTGTAGGAGGTGTGGAATGGGGCTTGGGTGGGGGTGGTGGCGTGGTTTGTGGTCAAACTGTTGGTCAGTGTCTCAGCACTGTACCTGAACCACCGCTACCACCACCCCACACAGCGGCAGGCCCCACCCCCACACCTGGTGTGATTTACCACCACCCCACACAGCGGCAGGCCCCACCCCCACACCTGGTGTGATTTACCACCACCCCACACAGCGGCAGGCCCCACCCCCACACCTGGTGTGATTTACCACCACCCCACACAGCGGCAGGCCCCACCCCCACACCTGGTGTGATTTGATTCATCTTATAAGTTTTTGTTTTACTTTAATGGAATCTACATTTTGTTTTGTCTTTTTGCTTAGTGCTGAGAATTATCTCTATGGACAGACATTACTCTCTGATGTTATTTGTTACTCTCAGTTTACTCTGTCTTATTGGAGGGACATTTACTTTCTTTGATGTTACTTGTTACTCACTTTTTTACCCACTTTGTTACTTTTTTTAATGGTGGCGTGGAGGTAGAGCCCTCGGGTCAAAATGTGCTGTGGTTCAAGTCCCAGAGGTAGCCAGAGGGAGTATACTTTGTGTGCTGAGTTATTTGTTACTTTGTTACCACTTTTGTTACCTTTTTAATGGTGGTGTGGTAGTAGAGCTGTTGGGTCAGAATGCACAGTGGCCTGTGGCTGTGCACTGTGGTTGGAGTCCCACAAGTATTTCTGTCTTGTAGACATTACCAGGGGCGTAGGTCAGCCTCCTGTCCTTAAGTGTTCTGCACTACACCAGCCCAGCCTCAGGCCCTTCTGCTCCAAAGGGGAAAAGGGGAGATGTTCCCCCGAGCTATACCTTACTAGATCATATAGCCCTGCTAGGTGACAGGCGGGCTCTTCCCCCTCCCGGCATGGCAGCTACCGGGCGTTGCTGTGTCACACGACTCCCCGGTCCCGAGTCCGACGCTCTACCACTCAGCCCCCCTACACCCCTGCTTCAAAGGGGGAAAAGTACAATTTGCTCTCTTTATTTACCTACAATTCCTCCTGTGTTATTACTTTTCTCTGTACAACTTCTTTTAATGGACGGACTCATTTTGTTTTTTTTCATTATTATTATTATTTTGTTTTTTGATTCTGAAATGGGTGTGGCGATTGCAACTGTCTTCTTGCAGTCTCATGAACTTCGGGAAAGTAATTACCATAGGCAACATAGACAGTTATCTTGTTATTTTAGACTGCAAAATGTGTAGAGTAAATAAAAATACACTTTTGTGTTATTTAAGGAAGCCGCCAGTTTGCCTGTGGCAGCCTGTTTACTGACGATGCGTTGATTACTGACTGTCTTGCCGACGGGACGCGTTAGTGCATCAGACATTCAAATTTATAGGATGCCTAATGATCCAGCCTAACCTAACCCATCCTTAGCTAGGGTATCCTAACTGGAGGCTTCATCCCCTCACCCCCCTGATTTTATGCACCTAGGATTGCCACTTAACCTAACCTAGACACCCCTTAGATACCTGTCAGTCCAAATCCTAAGCTTGAGTCTTAATAAACCTATTCTAATTTGTCATAACCTAACTTATTCCAACAACCAATCCAATCCTATCCTAACCTAACCAATCCATTCCTAATGTAACCAATCCTACCATAATCAACTGAAGTTTTCCAAACCTAACATTTCAATTGGGAATTTCAAATTATGCCAAAAGTAAGACATGCATTTGGAAAGTTTGGCAGCAAGACTTGCTCTTGCTGGTACTTTCGTGGGAGTGAGGGAATGTATGATGTTTATATAAACAAGTCTATATGTATTTCACAGATGTCATAAAAAAATAATCCCTGTGATTATGGTAATTTAGGAAGCACAACAAGTAGCCTGTGAAAGACTGGTTTCAATAGGAAATATGGAAGAGCTGTATCCTTCTGGCAAAGTATTATTGTTTTTAATATCCTTAAGGGACAGCCATAGTTTGTGATAATATTTGTTACTCAATAATGTTTATGTTTTATGAATGTGCTAAACCAGATATAACTTTGTGGTAACATAGCACTACCTGAATTAGGCCAACAGCACACAAGCAGCAGCAGTTCGTCAGTGATGATAATAAAACTAGGTGGTAAATGACAAGGCATGTGGAAAGCAAGAAGATTGACAATCATGTGTACAGTAATTACCGTATGTGCAACACCAACACTTAATTTCCCAAGCACCACACCAGCAACCACAGTGGACCAGTTGAACTGTGTCCTGTTGTGGTGAACTTGGCTAGATTAGGTTAGGTGGGGAACCGGTACACTCGTGTGCCATATACTGTATACAACACCAAAATGTGAGTTACTCCAACACAGCACCAGCAGCCATAGTGGATCTGCTGTATAGACTAAAGCCACGTCCACACTAGGGGTCACGCTTTGTTGCACGTCATGTTGCCCAACTCGGGTTTTCGTGCCGCGGAGGGTCTGTGCTGCATACTTCGGGCAAATCTGGACGAGGGACATTTCATGGTGACAGCGCGCCACAATTCCCTCACAGTAGCTGTCTGGCTTCCGTTACCGCTATGTTTGATCTGCAGTACGACGCAGTGTCAGAAGATAGTACTGGTATTGAATGGTCAAGGGGCAACGCCCTACATTTTATAGAACTGCTGAAGATGCATCCATGTATGTGGCAGATGAAAAACAAGCAATACAAGGACAACTTAAGAAGTGCAATTTTAAAACAATGACGAGACAGACATTGCTTGCACCACATCATCTTTTTCTTATTCTTTTTCATTTTGTCACAACATAGTACCACAATGCTCCACATGACAGTCTCTTGAACAGCTGCAGTGTTGGTATCCATTATCACCCTCTTGCTGGTCAACGGTAATTGGTGTGTTCTGCCCATTGTAGTACTACTATGGACGTCACTGGCATTAGCAAGATGACGCGGAACAGAGGACGTGGCACGATCCTAGTGTGGACGGGGTTTAACACTGTACTGTGGTGTAGGTTAAAAAAAAAAAAAAAAAAAAAAAAAAAAGTCAAGCACACAACAAAATGGTCCTGTTGGTTCAGTATCGTCTGTGTATCTCTCTGTCTATCAGTCTATCTATCTGTAGCCAGACGCCATACTCCCATAAAGGGTGGCCGTTTGTCTTTGAGTTGTTTCACGGGGAGGGGCACTAGCCATCCGCCAACCCACTTGGTGACAGGAAGGGAACACGTGTGGGTAGGTTATATGGTTACCACCCAGCTTTACAAATAGTTTCCTGGCTTACAGGAAACAATTAGGCTTGCAACTCAATGTAAAGCCACTTGGAAAGGAAAGAAGACTAATAAAAAGTGACAGGAAAGATGGGAGAAATAGGATGAGAGAACGACAGACACAGATAAAGATTGATGAAGGTGAAGATAGAAATAGGCGGCAGTACATCAAGTGACTGGATTGAGAGAACTGTAACTTATTAAAAAATATAATTTGTTTTCCAGGCTCATGGATCAGACTGGAAGCCACCTTCAGTAAAACCAAGCTGCTGCTGCTGCTTTTTTTTTTTTTTTTCCAAAATGATGCAAAACCAACCAGGATATTTAACCAAGATTGTCTTCATATCTCAGGACATATTGTAGTTTGCACGTCTAGAAAATGTTTTATGGTTACTATTACACATAATTAAATCATTTGTTAAGTACCTCAGCAAAAATGTTAATATAGAGTTACTGTTGTTGTTTGACACCAGTATCTTTGAGGAATTTTCTGGACATTTCTCTTGGCAGATGCCAGTGTGATCCAGCAGTACACTACACACTCACACCAGTGACCTCAACCAAGACACAGGCATTAAGGAGTAGTGGTAAACATTACCAGTAGCTTCCAGAGTTAAAATGAAAACATCCTGATGTTGAAAAGTTTAAGGCTTCAATAAGTTATTATCCTTAAAACAGTTCTTTCTCATATTTTACTACAGTCCAAATAGCAATGTTGTGCAGTGAAAAGATAAAATGTACGGTATCTATAACCTAATGTCTATCTATCTACAGTATAACCAGACACCTTAATCCGTAAGGGGTGGCTGCAAACAAATCGCCTCCTTGTCGTCCTGTCTCCTGCCATTTCACTGCCCTCCACCCAGCTCGCACCCCCATGTCTCATATACCTCTCCACTCCATCTCTCCATGCCATTTCACTGCCTTCCAGCCAGCTCACACACCCCTCTCTCATATGTCTCTCCATTTCGTCCTCATCCTCCCCTTCCCTCTTCCCCCATCCATCTCATTCACACACTCCTCATTAGTCTCTCGCTCTCCATGCTCTCCACATGGCTAAACCACCTCAGTGTATTTCTCTGAACACTCTCTATCTCATCCACACCCACAACCCACTTTCACTCCCTCATTTGTCAGTCTCTCTCCTTGTAACTCCACTTGTATGCTTCTTTCAAATACAGTGGGCTCGCTAGTGCGCGAGAGATTGGGCAGTCCACGACCTCGCGCACTGGGAATTCGCGTACTGGGAATACATAATCTTAGGGAATAATTACATATGGGCGGTACCCCTTCATACCTGGACATTTTTTGTCCCTTAGAGACATAATAAAGGTCATATTTTTTAGACATTGTACTAAAGCTATAGCTACAATAACAAAAATATGGGTAGTCACCTTAACAACAGTAGACAACAGGCCTGATGACCTTAAATAACAGGGGTTCTGAGGTGCGGCAACACTTACAGCGCCGCACTCCCCACCGCATCTCCCACCGCACCAACACTTCCCTCCACAGACTCCTCTTGAGCACCTTCCCCAGGAGCATCCAAGTCACTCACTTCGGCCATAAACCCTTCAAAGTCCAATGCTGACACTTCTAACATTGCATCCTCTTCATCCTCAACAGTAGAATGCCCGGGAATTTCTGCGCATCAACATGACGACACGTGACGTGCTGTGTGAGGGGTGGTCACGCACTAATAGAAAATAGCATTTTTGAGCCACTCCTTGCCTCTGCCTTGCGTTCTGTGCGGTAAACTCGCGCATTCAAGGGTTTTTGGTTTTGATTTTTGGTCACTCGCGCACAATGCGAATCGCGCACTGTAATGGCGCGCACTGTGCGAACCTACTGTATCTCATTTCCGCTGCTCTCACTCTTGACTTGTGTCCTTCCAGCAAGGCCCAAGCTTTTCTTCCATATCTCAGAGTTGGTATCCTTATACTGTCATGCAGTGACCTGTTTTTACTTCTGTGGTCACTTCTCTGTTTCCTCTCACTGCTTTCAAAGAACCAGCAACCTTTCTTCCCTGGTGTACGCTTTCAAGTACTTCATCCTCTAAACTTCCCTCCTTACCCATCACACTACCCAAGTACAGTATAATCATTCAGAGACTGCTTATCCTTTATAAAGTAAACAGTTTCCCCCTGTGGCATTTCCACCTCCTTTTCCTTGTTTCCTCCTAAACCCATCAGTAGTAAGTTGTGGTCTCATATGTCTTTTGTTTGTTTCTCTTTGTCCATTGACACCTCTAGAAATCTCTGATATGTTATATGGTTAGCAAAGCTGTCTGACACTTTTTTTAATATAATTTCTCTCCCATGTTGTGATCCCGCTACAGTTCTGATCAATGTTTAATAAAATTAGGTTCTTTTATCCATCCATTCAAAATCTAATTTTCCACCTTCATCCAGCAGCTGTTCCAAGATAACCCACACGACTACAGACGTCTCCTGTCGCTGTCAGTGCCTTTTTTTTTTTTTTTTTTTTTTTTTTTTTTTTTTTTTTTTGCCTCTTCCCATATTTTTGACATATTTCCTTATCTTTTCCACCCACGGGGTTTATATGTCTCGGATGCTTAAAAAAAAAAAAAAAAAAAAAAAAAGCATTTCACAGATAAATGTCACTGCTTCCTGTTTCTTTTTATTTCAGTTTTGTACTTTTTTATACAAAGTCATTATTATTCCTCCACCCTTTTTGTGTTTTCCTCACATTCTGTGGAAACATTCAAGAAAATACTTTATTTTTCCTAGTTTATTCAAGAAAATCACTTCGTTTCATATTTTTTAGTTTCAGCTATTTGAGAGGAGCATGTGGAGTTACATGGAGAGGCAGACTGACAAATGAGGAGGTGAATGAATGTTGTGGTGTGGATGTGGGTGTGACAGAAAGCGTTAGGAGAAATACATTGAGGTGGTTTGGCCATGTGGAGAGGATTGAGAACGAGAGACTAACGAGAAGAGTGGATGTGAGTGAGGTGTAGGGAGGGGGGGAAGGGATGGGGAGGCCGAGGATGAGATGGAAGGATGGAGTGGAGAGAGGGGGTGTGTGAGCTGAGGTGATAGGGCGATTTGTTTGTGGCCACGCCTTACGGGATTAAGGCGTCTGGCAATAGACAGATACCGGTAGGTAGTTTAGTTTCCACTGCACATCATAATGTTTTCATCCACCACGCGTTCTTCTCGTTTTAAATTTGTAAGACGTACAGTGCTTTTATCAATTACAGTAATTAAACCATTAGGGTATAAGTTGACGTATCCCAGCATAGCTGAGCATGATTAAACCCAGCCTAATGCAGGTCTCATTACGGATCGAGATGGGAGCCCGAGAATCTCTCCCTCATCATTGATTACACTACTAATTTCAGTATAAGAAGGATTTCAAATGTATGATTATGGAAGAGAAGTTGCACTCAATTTCATAAACTAAGCAATTATTTCCCCGTACAAGGGAAAAGGGGAAAATGTATCTGGTAATCATAGGGGCATGTGTCTTCATAGTGTAATAGGAAAAGTGTATGGTAGGATACTTGACAGAATTAGGGAAATAAGAGAAGAATCACTTATCTTAAATGCCAGGACCAACTTGCCTAGCCCGGGCTCCTACGCTCCTCATGGGGCAACGTAGGATTAGATGATGGATGGATGGATGGAATTGTTGAAGAAGAACAGAAAGGTTTCAGGAAGGGAAGAGATGTAGATCAGATATTCATCCTAAGGTGTTTAGTGGAAAGGTTTCTAGAGATGGGAAAGAAGTTGTATGCAGCCATCCTGGATTTGGAGAAAGTATATGACAGAGTGGGTACACGAGGAATGTGGAAAATATTGAAAAATTACGGAGTAAATGGAAAGCGTTAAATTCCGTGAGAAGTATGTTACGAGGGTGCTACGGCTGCAGTGCGTGTGGACAGTGAACTGAGTGAATTTTTCTGTCTGAATGTTGGATTGAAACTGATGTGTTATGTCTCCATATTTGTTCAGTTTGTATATGGATGGAGTTATAAAAGAGATACAAGATAGGGCAGTGGATGTTGGAGCGGCCCTAATGAGAGAAGGCAGCGTTTGGAAACTCTGTTCTGTTGTTTGCAGATGTTACTGTATTGTTAAATGAAGACGAAGGGGAACCTCAAGGTTTGGTGAGTGAATTTGGGGGAGTTTGTAAGAAACGGAATCAAAACTCGAAATGTGAATGTAGGGAAGAGTAAAGTTGTGGTCTTCCAGAGAAATGAAGTCACAGTGCACACTGAAGCTGGATGGTGAGGAAATGGAAAATGTGAATGCATTTACGTATTAGGGTAGTGTGATGAGTAAGGATGGAAGTTTGAAGCATGAACTGCTGGAAAGGGTAGAACAGGGAAGAAATGTTGCTGGTTCATTGAAAGTAGTGATAAGAAATAAGGAAGTGAGCATAGGAATCAAAGTCACTGCGTGATGGTATTGTGATACCCACTCTAACGTTTGGAAGCGATGCTTGGACCTTGTTGGAAGGGCACAGGTCAAGAGTGAGAGCAGTGGAAATTCATTTCCAATAACTCAAATAACTTGTGAGTTATATGTTTGAGAGGAGCATGTGAAGTTTCATGGAAAGATAGACTGATAAGTGAGTAAGTGAAGAAGCATTATGGTGTGGATGTGGATGTGATAGAACGCATTAGGAGAATTAGACTGAGGTGGTTTGGCCATGTGGAGAGGATGGAGATTGAGTGATTAAGGAGGAGAGTGTATGTGAGTGAGGTGGATAGGGGTGGGAGAGGTTGGAAGACACTGAGGATGAGATGAAGTGATGGGGTGGAGAGATATACGAGAAAGAGGGTTGTAAGTTGTGGGGAGGGCCTGGAAGTGGCAGGGGACAGCGGGACATGGAGGTGATTTGTTTGTAACCACCCCGTGTCGAATTAAGGCGTATGGTTATAGATAGATCGCAAGTAACATGTTAATTCCAGTGTCCATTAGATGGATGTTATTCTGAAATAATATATTAATTCCAATGTCCATTAGATGGATGTTATTTGAAATAATATGTTAATTCCAGTGTCCATTACATGAATGCTAATCGGAAATAATATATTAATACCAGTGTCCATTTAGATGGATGTTCATCCTTATCCGGACCTCCTTTCTCACCCTAGGGCAGGGTGAGAAGTAGGAATGTCCAGTCAGCCCAGTCCAATTGGCCACGCTTCCATTCACCTATCATTCAAGCCCCCGGAATCTTGGCTCTATTGGCTACGCCAAAACGATTCACCAGATTCTGTAGCTTCACATAAACGTATCCGATTGAGTCAATCCGGATGCTGCCATGTCACAAAGGGGTGCCAAATCCCTGATCATGCACTTTTCCTCACAACCGTCTTGTCCCCGGGTTCTTCTCTTTCCTGGAGCTGTTTTGTCCCCGGGTTCTTCTGTTTCCCGGGGCAGTCTTGTCCCGGGGATCTTCTCTTTCCCGGGGCTGTCTTATCCCCGGGTTCTTCTCTTTCCCGGGGCTGTCTTGCCCCCGGTTTCTTCTTTTTCCTGGGGCCGTCGTGCCCCTGGGTTCTTCTCTTCCTCGGGGCCGTCTTACCACGGGTTTTTCTCTTTCACGGGGCCGTCTTCTCCCCGGGTTCTTCAGTCTACTAAGGGCGTGTTGTTCCGGGTTCTGCTTTTTCCCGGAGTCATATTGCCCCAGGGTTCTTCTCTTTCCCGGGGTTGTCTTGCCCCCGGGTTCTTCTGTTTCCCGGGTTCTTCTTGGCACCTGGTTCTTCTTATTCCTGGGGTTGTTTAGCCCCCGGGTTCTTCTTCTCTTTCCCGGTGCTGTCTTGCCCCTGGTTCTTCTCTTTCCCGGGGTTGTCTTGCTTCCTGGTTCTTCTTCTTCTCGGGTTCTTCTTGCCCCCCGGTTCTTCTCTCTCCCGGGGTCGTCTTGCTTCCTGGTTCTTCTTCTTCCCGGGTTCTTCTTGCCCCCGGGTTCTTCTGTTTCCCGGGGTCGTCTTGTCCCCGGTTTCTTCTGTCTTCTGAGGCCGTGTTGTTCCGGATTCTTTTCTCTCCCGGGTTGTCTTGTTCCTGGGATCGTCTTGCCCCCGGGTTCTTCTCTTTTCCTGGGTGATCTTGCCCCCGGGTTCTTCTCTTTCCCGGGGCTGTCTTGCCCCCGGGTTCTTCTCTTTCCCGGGGTCGTCTTGCCCCTGGATTCTTCTCTTTCTCGGGGTCGTCTTGCCCCCGGGTTCTTCTCTTTCCCGGGGTCGTCTTTCCCCCGGGTTCTTCTTCTCTTTCCCGGTGCTGTCTTGTCCCCCGGTTCTTGTCTTTCCCGGGGCTATCTTGCACCCGGGTTCTTCTCTTTCCCGGGGCTATCTTGCACCCGGGTTCTTCTCTTTCCTGGGGCTATCTTGCACCCGGGTTCTTCTCTTTCCTGGGGCTATCTTGCACCCGGGTTCTTCTCTTTCCTGGGGCTATCTTGCACCCGGGTTCTTCTCTTTCCCGGGGCTATCTTGCACCCGGGTTCTTCTCTTTCCCGGGGCTATCTTGCCCCCGGATTCTTCTCTTTCCTGGGCCCGTCTTGTCCCAGGGTTCGTCTGTTTCCCGGGTTTGTCTTGCCCCCGGGTTCTTCTCTTAACTGGGGTAGTTTTGTTCCCGGGTTCTTCTGTTTGCCAGGCCCGTCTTGCCCCCGGGTACTTCTCTTTCCCGGGGCCGTCTAGCCCCCAGGTTCTTCAGTTTCCCGGGGCCGTCTTGCCCCCGGGTTCTTCTCTTTCCCAGGGCTGTATTGCCCCCGGGTTCTTCTCTTTCCCGTGGCTGTCTTGCCCCCGGGTTCTTCTCTTTCCCGTGGTTGTCTTGCCCCCGGGTTCTTCTCTTTCCCGTGGCTGTATTGCCCCCGGGTTCTTCTCTTTCCCGGGGCTGTCTTGCCCCCGGGTTGTTCTCTTTCCCGGGGCTGTCTTGCCCCCGGGTTGTTCTCTTTCCCGGGGCTGTATTGCCCCCGGGTTCTTCTCTTTCCCGTGGCTGTCTTGCCCCCGGGTTCTTCTCTTTCCCGTGGTTGTCTTGCCCCCGGGTTCTTCTCTTTCCCGGGGCTGTATTGCCCCCGGGTTCTTCTCTTTCCCGGGGCTATATTGTCCCCGGGTTCTTCTCTTTCCCGGGGCTGTCTTGCCCCCGGGTTGTTCTCTTTCCCGGGGCTGTCTTGCCCCCGGGTTCTTCTCTTCCTCGGGGCCGTCTTTCTGGATTCTTCTCTTTCCAGGGGTCGTCTTGTCCCCGGGTTCTTCTCTTTCCCGGGGTCATCTTGCCCCCAGGTACTTCTCTTTCCCGGGTTCTTTTTGCCCCCGGATACTTCTCTTTCCCGGGACTGTCTTGCCCCCGGATTCTTCTGTTTCCTTGGTTCTTCTTGCCCGCAGCTTCTTCTTCTTCCAGGATTCCTCTTGCTCCCAGGTTCTTCTCTTTTGCGAGGCTATTATGCCCCGGGTTTTTCTCTTTTCCGGGGCTATCTTGCCCCCGGGTTCTTCTTCTCTTTCCCGGGACTGTCTTGCCCCCGGATTCTTCTGTTTCCTTGGTTCTTCTTGCCCACAGCTTCTTCTTCTTCCAGGATTCCTCTTGCTCCCAGGTTCTTCTCTTTTGCGAGGCTATTATGCCCCTGGTTTTTCTCTTTCCCGGGATCGTCTTGCCTCCAGGTTGTTCTGTGTCCCGGGGTCATCTTGCCCCCAAGCTCTCAGGTTTCCCTGGGTCGTCTTTCCCCTAAGTTATTCTATTTTCCGGGGTCGTCTTGTCCCCGGGTTCTTCTTGCCCCGGGGTCGTCTTGCCCCCGAGCTATTCTCTTCCCCGGGGTCGTTTTGCCCCCGAGGTCGTCTTTCCTTGAAGTCCCTCTTCCTCTCTACGACGCTGCTCCGCCTCTTCCTGCCCCCTGCGACGCTGCTCCGCCCCGCATTTCGCGTTCACGACGCTTGCGTTCGGCCTCCTCCCGTCGTTCCTTTTCCAACGCCTTCAGCCGGAGCTGGGCGGCCTTTTCGCGGCGTTGCACATCCCGCCGCAGCTCATTTTCCTTCCTTTCTTGCTCTTCCACCACGCGCCTCCGCATCCCGTTTCTCTTTGGCCTGCTGGCGCTTCTCTTCCAACTGCTGGTTGCGGCGCCGCTCGGCCTCCTGCCGCAGCGCCTCGCCCTCCTTCATCATCTTAGCCTCGTCCTTGACTCTGGCGGGAGCGAAGCGCGGGGTCTTGGGCCCCTCTGAGGAGGTAGTAGAGGAAGGGACGTATGAGGAGGAGGAATTGGGGTGGAAGGAAAGGGAGGAGGAGGAGGTGGGGATGGAAGAGGGGGCAGCGGTGGTGGTAGAGACTGTGGGGGTGGAGGTGGGGTCGCTGCCTCTCTCCTCCTGCCACTTGCGCGCCTGTATCCGACCACAAAGTCCATAGAAGGATCGAGTGGACGCCATTTTGCACTCAATAGGGGTGAAGGCGCTCCTCGACCCCCATGCTGGCCCACTCACCGTCTCACACTCTCTACCACGCTCTGTCCCACTCCCTCCACCACTCACGCCCCCACGCACCTTCTCACTCGCACCGGAAGCTGTCGAAAAAAATAACCATTTTTTGTTTGGCTAAGTTTTGTTGTGGAGCCGAAGTTATGGACCAGCGACTAAGATATAGAATTTGAGTGGCGGAAGAGGTGAATTATTAGGGGAACTGGGATGAGAGAGAGAGAGAGAGAGAGAGAGAGAAAGAGAGATATAGACGAAGTTACTGTTGGTGAAGGTTAGAGCTGCGTACAGGTGTAGTAGTGCCAGGCCGCTGCACCTTACTTCATCTCGCCTCCTGTTCTCCTGTAGCTTGTGATGCGGATATATAATGACAAGATCTAAGGAGTTCATAATGGCGATGGTGGTGATGATGATTGTCGTGGTGGTGGCGTTGATTGTGATGATGATGATAGTAGTGATGATGATGATGTTTTCGATGATGGTGATAATGATGAAGCTGAAACTGTATAGATATTGATGATGATGATGATAGTTTTGCTTTGTTGCTGTAATACAGAGAAGGAAGAGAGGAGACGAGAAAAAGCGGAAGAAGAAAGAAACACACACATACACACACACCGCTCGCTGGTGCAGTGGTAACGTTCTCGCTTGCCAACTGGTGGACGGGAGTTCGCGCCTCGCTCAGGTTGCGAAAAGTTTCACTGATGAAGTGGGTGGTTACTGTTCCCTTGAGCAAGGGGATGGGTGTGTGTGTGTGTGTGTGTGAAGGTCACAGCCTTGCCCTTAGATCGGACTATATGAGCTCTCAGCTCCCTTCCGGGAGGGTAAAAAGCTGACGATCACGACCATCAAGTGATAATGACCGACCCGGTGAATTACACACACACACACACACACACAACTTATATTCACCCACATTCGTGTTATTATTATTATTATTATTATTATTATTGTTGTTGTTGTTGTTACTACAAAAAAATGTTCTTCTAGAGTGATTGTTAAGGAGTGGCAAAAGAGCGCAGACAAGAGATGAAAGAAGCACAGAAACAAGAGAGCATTCAGGCTGGGAGGAGATTTGGAGACCTCTACCCATTACTACATTCCACCAGCTACAAGTTTGTGGCTAAAATGTGCAATGCAATGTAGTAATGGGTATAGGTCTCCAACCTCCTCCCATCCTGAATGCTCTCTTTGTTTCTGTGCTATTTTAATCTCTTATCTGGGCACTTTTGCCATTCCTACTTCTTAACAATTACTTTTGAAGAAAATCTTTGTTTTCTAGTTTATGATCTTTTTGTGGAGGTATATTTATGCATAAAGCATGGGTTAGACTTGGATTGTTACATGCATAGCATACTGAAGGACTAATACGAGGCTGCCTTCCGGTAAAAAGAAGTGTTTTGGTACGTTCATTAATCGTAAGGGGGCTGCAGCTAATCAACATTGGGCAAAATGGCCTACTTACGGTTTTCAGGCGGCAACTCGCGAACCTTAGCGTGAATGCTTTTCTAGACATGAAAAGAAACATCTACACTTGACAGGCAGCGTTTTGGTATAGTGCTCTCGCGTACGCCTTTTTGATTTGGACTTATGACTGATGAAGAAAAAAGAAAGAAAATCGGTATTCTTGAGGTTCGATTTGGCAACTCCTACGAAGGTTAGCAAGACTTTGCGAGTAGTTCTGCACTTGAATAGCGAAGGTCTTTTAGTTCATAAGCTTAGAACTGGGATTTGCGACCGCTTTCCCGCGAATGCCCCTGTACCCTATAGTACAAGACGCCATTTTGAACCTGCGTCATTCCACTTACGGAATGCTACCGCACTCCGTCATTATTATTATTATTATTATTATTATATTATATGGTAGGTGAAGGCGCTCACCATCCACTCACTCGATGTAGTGCTGCTTTCTGGAGTCTGCCCTTTCCTCTCCTCCATCCTTCTTTCCTTCCATCGTCTCCTGTCTTTCCTTCATTCTTTCCCCGTCCTTCTGCCTACGGGTGACTTTATATCTCCTCTTCTGTCTGTCTTTCCCTTCATTCTTTCCTCTTCCTTCTGCCTGTGGGTAAGTGGGTACTCTACAATTAGTGACAAGCCAAATGGTTTCCTTACACCAGGACACCATTTACTACGCTGGTGGTTTAGTGGGTAATTACGGCGCTCCAGTCGGATTGAGCCGGTGAAGGTTTATATCCAGCGGGTGGTTGGGGTTTATTGCTCACGTAATGCCACTCAGGGAAGAGTGAGGTCGGTCACTCTCATCTTAAATGTCAGGACCAACTTGCCTAGCCCTTGGCTCCTACACTCCTCATGGGGCACCACAGGATTGGATGATGATGATGATTATACCCATTTACAAAAATAAAGGTGAGCGAAGTGAGTGCAAGAATTATTGTGGCATAAGTTCATTGAGTGTGGTAGGGAATGTTTATGGAAGAATTATCATAAAGTAAGAATATCAGGAGTCCTTGTGAGTGATCAACAGGGTGGCTTTAGGAGTGGCAGAGGATGTGTGGATCAAATATTGCAGTGAGACAGATAGCAGAGAAGGTTTGTGTGAAGGACCATAAGGTGTTTATGGCATACATGGGTCTGGAGAAAGCATGCGACAAAGTGGACAGAGAAGGATTGTGGAAAGCTTTGCGCATGTACGGTGTAGATGGCAAACTGTTAGGTGCCGTCAAGAGTTTTTATGACGGTAGTGAAGCATGTGTAAGACTTAATGGGTATCTAATGAATGGTTCACGATCGGTGTGGGCGTGCGACAAGGTTGTGTGATGTCCCCATGGTTGTTCAATCTATATATGGATGGGGTGATGAGAGAAGTAAAAATACGAGTAATGGAGAGAGGGATGGCGTTGGTAATGAATGGTGATGAATGGAATATCTCAAATTTGTTGTGTGCTGATGGTGCAGTACTGCTTGCAAGTAGGCTAGTGCTGATTTTTGCTGAGGTCTGTGAGCGTCGTGCCTTGAGAGTAAATGTAAAATGTAGAAAAGAGTAGTGATGGTTATTGAGAGAGAAGGTGACTCCCAGTGCGATGTTACTGTGAATGGAGAGACATTGGAACTGGTGAGAGACTTCAAATACATGGGTACAGTGATAGAAAAGAGAGGAAAATGTGCAAAAGAAGTTGAAAGTAGAGTGACACAAGGAAGAAAAGTAGCTGGTGCAATGAAGGCCTTGATATGAAACAGGAGCTTGAGTGTTACAGCCGCACGGGGCTTACATGAAGGAGTCTTAGTGCAAACTTTAACATGCGGATGTGAGACTATGGTGTGGCATGAAAATGAAAAGTCAAGAGTAAGAGCAATGGAGATGGGACTGTTGAGGAATGTATGTCGAGTACAGAGGGTGGATTGGATGCGAAATAATATAATTCGTGAAAGATGTGGAGTGAGGAAATCGGTGGACACCAGAATCGACGAAAGTATAGTAAGATAGTATGGTCACGTGGAGAGAATGGATAACGATAGAGTGGTGAAAACGGTAAATCTGAGCGAATTTGAGGGAAGGAGGAGGCGAGGTAGGCCAAGGAGAAGGTGGAGAGATATCGTGGATGAGTGTGTGAGGAAGAGAGGTTTGGAAGTCGGTGAGGCAAAGGAACTGACAAGAGATCGAGCTGACTGGATGAATGCTGTGAGAAGAGGTGCATGATCAGGGATTTGGCACCCTTTTTTTAGCGAGGCAGCGTCCGGATGGACTCAATCGGGTACGTTTATGTCAAGCTACAAAACTTGGTGAATGTTTTTGGCGTATCCGATAAAGCCAGGATTCCGGGGGCTTGAATGAGTGAATGGAAGCGTGGCTCATTGAACTGGGCAAATTTGGGCTGTCTGGACATTGCTACTCCTCACCCTGCCCTAGGGTGGGAAAGGAGGTCCGGATGATGATGATGATGATGATGATGATGATGATAATGATTAGTATTATCACAAAATTATAATTATAATTAGTAGTAGTAGTAGCAATAGTTGTGGCAATGTTGGTGGTGGTAGTTAAGCATACCACCACCACCAGTGCTCCTACTGCGTTGGCTTTGTTTACATCGCACTCCCTGTGCACCGATCAGACTTATTTGATGCACCAATCCACCATAAACTTCTCCAGTGCTACTTTTCTGTTCTGTATAGATGATATATCTTATGGATTCCTTCACATTTTATAGTATGTACATACTAAAGGTAAGCTACAACACCTCTGTTGGGTGTGTGTGACAAGACCCACCATCTCCTTTTGTTGTACACTATTTGTACACATTTGTAACCACAGACTGTGCATAAATGTGCTTGCTGAAGGGTGTGTGTGGCAACCCACACGTATTCTTCATATCTTCACAACAATAAACCAATCAATGTCTTACCCAGTAATACACAACCAGTTGCTGCAGTTTCATCTGCTCCTCTTGCCAACACACAAATATCAGCAATAACATTAAAACGAAGACACGAGAACTCTAACATCTCTGCCCCACAAACACTACTACTACTAATAAAAACAATAATACAGAAGGTCGACTTTTCTGTAAACCGAACGAGACTATCTGTACTTCCTATTGGTCCCCATAAAGAATAAAACCACGAGATTTGTTACACATGCCCTGATCGACTGTCATCTGTCCTTTCACACCTCACACACTCATTACTGTATACTCTTTACCTTTACCTAAAACTGCCATCTCTCTCTCTGGAGCTGCAAGAAACTAACACTGGAATATGATGCTACGTCACAAAGAAGCATTACGGAAAGGATTCAAAGTACTTAATCTCATTTTACCACTAAACTCCAAGCAACAGGCTGAATGACAAACACATCTACAAGTTAAAAAAAAAAAAAAAAAAAAAAGACGAAACTGTTGGGTTCAGTAACGTAGTACTTGAATAAATCAACAGTAAGTTCAATATAACAAAGTGTAATGTTGTGTATCACTGCGTATCAAATGGGGTGAAGGAATGTCACTCACAACACGCATTAGCTGAATACATCAACAGTAAATTCAGTATAACAAAGTGTAATGTTGTGCATCATTCCGTTCCAAATGGAGTGAAGGAATGTCACTCACAACACGCATTAGCTGAATACATCAACAGTAAATTCAGTATAACAAAGTGTAATGTTGTGCATCATTCCGTATCAAATGGAGTGAAGGAATGTCAGACCCACATTATTCTGGACTCACCGTGTTACTTGGCCTAGTGACCTAGCCTATAACACATTACTTGACTAAATCTGCAGTAAATTCAGTATAACAAAGTGTAATGTTGTGCATCATTCCATTCCAAATGGAGTGAAGGAATGTCAGACTCACATTATTCTGGACTCACCGTGTTACTTGGCATTGCCTAAGACTTATGCTAACCGGGATGATTGATGCCACAAGTTGCAGCTACAATAAACGGATATGAGGAGGATCATAGCTATCAGTGTGAAGGAAAACATGGCCAGAGGTAGACCAATTAAAGACTTAGGATGATGTTCTGCAGGGGAAATGTCGGCATTGTGGGTTTGGGGATGGAAATGACTCAATGTTGTGACACGAAAGAGCTGCCATCAAATGAAAAGACCTATACATGCAAGCATGGTTCATGGACTTTAGATATAATGGTAATGCAGTTGTTTATCTAAGTGTACGAATAGCAACTATTAACTCTTGTGTTAACTAACTATTTAGTTGATCAGAAAAATGGTGAAAGTGTGTGTGGATAGGTAAGCTCCGGACAGATGAAACGGCTACACCCCATCCACCAGCGACTTGGTTTGGGTCTCAGTGGTTCTGGTAACAGTTGCAGGTGGAGGGAGGGGGGGATGTGGGAGGGTGAGGAGGGGAGAAATGTGGGCGGAGTTATATAGGGGGTAGTGTGGGAGGGTGAAGAAGCAGCACAGTCTGGCTGGTGGGAGGGGGGGACGAATGGTTGGGTAGCGGAGACGAGAGTCTGCTGGAGGGTAAGACAGGTGAGTGTGATTAGATGAAAAGAAATTACCAAAAATGAATTATTATAATATCTGCTGCATATATTGCATTTTATCTACTAAATAAAAACACTGTCTATTATTCACCACCGTATTTGGGTATCCTACTCATTATTATTATCCTTTGGATATTAGGCAATAAATAAAGATATTGGACGGTCTTTCGGACCCGAACCAAATTTTTCCTAACTTTTTTCTTCAGCTATTTCCGTATTCCTATTATCCCTCGTGCTTGAAGTCCCCCTTTTTATCACTTTCTCCTACGCCCTACATTTTTTTTTTTAGGCATAAGGCAGTTTAACTTTCTCTTTAAATAACCATATTTGTCAACAAATATTCCTTTCATTAATCTATTTAATTACCTGTTTTCTTTCAATATGCATTTGTCTAATAATGGGTGTTACACCTTAATTGGCGCCGCTATTTGACGTTTTGAATAAATTTGGTCTAAATTTACGCATATATTGCAGTCTCTCTCAAGTAGGCTGGCAACCTCACACATCCTTCCCCCTGCTTTCTCCTTCTCTCGCTACCCTTTCCCTCCTTTCCTTTTGTAGTACTGTTTATCTATTCTTTCTCATATTTTTAACCTCATTCCTTCTTACAAACTTTTAGTGCCATAGGAATTTCTCCCTTATCACCTACAGTCCTACTACATGAAATTGGAAAAAACTGACATCGGGAAAAGAATAACTGGAAATTTATGGCGAAGGTTACGATATTAGTTATTTAGAATGAAAGTGTTGGCAGATACGCATTCTTGACGTGATTATCGCAGCCACAGCATTTCGCCTTCATAAAACAGAAGGACTATAGGTTTCATGCATTACCTCCTTACGTCCAGCATTACTGTGCAGAACGCCATGTATAACACATTAAGGACCACAAGGACAGTACTGGTAGTCATCGTGATTCTCATGAATCTCTCCATAGGCTATTGAAAACAGTGCTTTATGCTCAACTTCAGAATTATGTTCTCATCATGGCAATGATAGGCAAAGATAATAAAAACAATATATACAACCAAATTATCATTTATTATACAACAAAGCTCAAACTGCCTCCGTGCTGCAGTCTCAAGGGTGTAACCAGCTCACACAATCACATGTAACCTGAAGAAATTAAATACATGATCATATATATATATATATATATATATATATATATATATATATATATATATATATATATTAATAACCATGAACAACACTGTTTGATCTAAAATTTATTGTGTTGGGTAAAGCAGAGGACACTAACTAGCATGGCAACCCACCACACGGAAACCACCATGTTGCACTACACGCCACAGAAACCGATGCACAGACCATGAATTCAGCGAAAAGACTATGAGAAGAGTATTGCACGAAGCAGGGTTGCATCACAGGACCCTAGCAAACGTTATGTTGACAAGCCAGAGGATTTTTGGAAGTGTGTCACTGAAGGCGCAACTGCTGGAGAAGGAATAATACTCGGTGAGTATTATTTCTGAGGTTTTTGCTTGTATAAACTAAACTATTCAGTCATACATGACCATAAAAATATATTAATAATTACTGCAGGGGGACAACCAGTTTCGTTACAACGTCAGTCCATGCAGAGGAAATTACTTTGGGCATATAGGGTTACTCGATGTTAAATTTCATAAGTGTGATATATATATATATATATATATATATATATATATATATATATATATATATATATATATATATATATATATATATGATCAGGTATTTAATTTTTTTCAGGTATCACGGAGGCAGTTTGAGCTTTGTTGTATAATAAATGATAATTTGGTTGTATATATTGTTTTTATTATCTTTGCCTATCATTGCCATGATGAGAACATAATTCTGAAGTTGAGCATAAAGCACTGTTTTCAACAGCCTATGGAGAGATTCATGAGAATCACGATGACTACCAGTACTGTCCTTGTGGTCCTTAATGTGTTATACATGGCGTTCTGCACAGTAATGCTGGACGTAAGGAGGTAATGCATGAAACCTATAGTCCTTCTGTTTTATGAAGGCGAAATGCTGTGGCTGCGATAATCACGTCAAGAATGCGTATCTGCCAACACTTTCATTCTAAATAACTAATATCGTAACCTTCGCCATAAATTTCCAGTTATTCTTTTCCCGATGGCAGTTTTTTCCAATTTCATGTAGTAGGACTGTAGGTGATAAGGGAGAAATTCCTATGGCACTAAAAGTTTGTAAGAAGGAATGAGGTTAAAAATATGAGAAAGAATAGATAAACAGTACTACAAAAGGAAAGGAGGGAACGGGTAGCGAGAGAAGGAGAAAGCAGGGGGAAGGATGTGTGAGGTTGCCAGCCTACTTGAGAGAGACTGCAATATATGCGTAAATTTAGACCAAATTTATTCAAAACGTCAAATAGCGGCGTCAATTAAGGTGTAACACCCATTATTAGACAAATGCATATTGAAAGAAAACAGGTAATTAAATAGATTAATGAAAGGAATATTTGTTGACAAATATGGTTATTTAAAGAGAAAGTTAAACTGCCATATGCCTAAAAAAAAATGTAGGGCGTAGGAGAAAGTGATAAAAAGGGGGACTTCAAGCACGAGGGATAATAGGAATACGGAAATAGCTGAAGAAAAAAGTTAGGAAAAATTTGGTTCGGGTCCGAAAGACCGTCCAATATCATTATTTATTGCCTAATATTCAAAGGATAATAATAATGAGTAGGATACCCAAATACGGTGGTGAATAATAGACAGTGTTTTTATTTAGTAGATAAAATGCAATATATGCAGCAGATATTATAATAATTCATTTTTGGTAATTTCTTTTCATCTAATCACACTCACCTGTCTTACCCTCCAGCAGACTCTCGTCTCCGCTACCCAACCATTCGTCTCCCCCTCCCACCAGCCAGACTGTGCTGCTTCTTCACCCTCCCACACTACCCCCTATATAACTCCGCCCACATTTCTCCCCTCCTCACCCTCCCACATCCCCCCTCCCTCCACCTGCAACTGTTACCAGAACCACTGAGACCCAAACCAAGTCGCTGGTGGATGGGGTGTAGCCGTTTCATCTGTCCGGAGCTGTACGTGTGTGTGCCAGCATGGTTCATGGCCTCGACACATAATGGTAATACAGTTGTTTACTGAGTGTGCGTATAGCTGATCAGAAAATATGTGTGTGTGTGTGTGTGTGTGTGTGTGTGTGTGTGTGTGTGTGTGTGTGTGTGTGTGTAACCCTTAATATGTACAGCTCCGGACAGATGAAACGGCTACACCCCATCCACCAGCGACTTGGTTTGGGTCTCAGTGGTTCTGGTAACAGTTGCAGGTGGAGGGAGGGGGGATGTGGGAGGGTGAGGAGGGGAGAAATGTGGGCGGAGTTATATAGGGGGTAGTATGGGAGGGTGAAGAAGCACCACGGTCTGGCTGGTGGGAGGGGGAGACGAATGGTTGGGTAGCGGAGACGAGAGTCTACTGGAGGGTGAGAGAGGTGAGTGTGATTAGATGAAAAGAAATTACAAAAAATAAATTATTATAATATCTGCTGCATATATTGCATTTTATCTACTAAATAAAAACACTGTCTATTATTCACCACCGTATTTGGGTATCCTACTCATTATTATTATCTTTTGGATATTAGGCAATAAATAAAGATATTGGACGGTCTTTCGGACCCAACCAATTTTTTCATAACTTTTCTCTTCAGCTATTTCCGTATTCCTATTATCCCTCGTGCTTGAAGTCCCCCTTGTTATCACTTTCTCCTACGCCCTACCTTTTTTTTTTTAGGCATAAGGCAGTTTAACTTTCTCTTTAAATAACCATATTTGTCAACAAATATTCCTTTCATTAATCTATTTAATTACCTGTTTTCTTTCAATATGCATTTGTCTAATAATGGGTGTTACACCTTAATTGGCGCCGCTATTTGACGTTTTGAATAAATTTGGTCTAAATTTACGCATATATTGCAGTCTCTCTCAAGTAGGCTGGCAACCTCACACATCCTCCCCCCTGCTTTGTCCTTCTCGCTACCCGTTCCCTCCTTTCCTTTTGTAGTACTGTTTATCTATTCTTTCTCATATTTTTAACCTCATTCCTTCTTACAAACTTTTAATGCCATAGGAATTTCTCCCTTATCACCTACAGTCCTACTACATGAAAGTGGAAAAAACTGCCATCGGGAAAAGAATAACTGGAAATTTATGGCGAAGGTTACGATATTAGTTATTTTGAATGAAAGTGTTGGCAGATACGCATTCTTGACGTGATTATCGCAGCCACAGCATTTCGCCTTCATAAAACAGAAGAACTATAGGTTTCATGCATTACCTCCTTACGTCCAGTATTACTGTGCAGAACGCCATGTATAACACATTAAGGACCACAAGGACAATACTGGTAGTCATCGTGATTCTCATGAATCTCTCCATAGGCTATTGAAAACAGTGCTTTATGCTCAACTTCAGAATTATGTTATCATGGCAATGATAGGCAAAGATAATAAAAACAATATATACAACCAAATTATCATTTATTATACAACAAAGCTCAAACTGGCTCCGTCCTACCTGAAAAAAAATTAAATACCTGATCATATATATATATATATATATATATATATATATATATATATATATATATATATATATATATATATATATATATGGATGATGCCATGTCGTAGCGCTTAAGGGAATAACAGGGATGACGACGGTGATAATTGTCGCAAGGGAACGAGATGAAAGGAAAATTTCCTCTACCTGAAGCAAATTCTAATGGACATTAATAATTCCAGACCCCGTTTATTAACAATAATTTTTATAGATCTGCATGTCGCCGTTATTGCGTCTCGGAACATTTCGGTAGATGATACAACTGATATAAATTGATAAATGGGTAGAGAGATATCCTTATCGTCTATATTACGTGATAAGTATGATATAGTAATGATAATCTGTCCTGATAGAGTAAATCTTGCTGTGACGGAAGGGTATTTGTAAAGCGAACTAATTTATACCACAGACAGTATCAGAAGTGTTTCTTCTTCGTAAATTGAAGCTCGATGAATACTCTAGACTGTATGCCAGGAAGCAGGTGACCTTGGTGTTTCTTATGAGGGATCCGGTTCGTGGCATAGTATGGAGGATGCATAGAGCTCAAATTTATCAAACAGATAGTATCCTCGTAACTGGCCACCTCTTCAACCACTTCCTGAAACTCAGACATGGAGTACCGGGGTGAGAATAACGCCATAATGACTAATACACCACAAACACATGGATATTTATACATCAACGAGAAACGACTGTGGTTCACTTGTATTTTCTATGGACTGCAATAAACACCGTTACTCAGGGCACACCACCATTTCCATGTTTTGTCAGTATATACTGAGATGAATCATTCGAACCGAAACAGGTAGATCCTCTCCGTCAACTGAGACAGTGGCATACTGACATGTGAATTAATTGTCATGTCTGGTTATTCTTTAGAAACCTTAAAAAAAAAAAAGACTGGTTTACCTGTAGAAACAAATAAAATAGTAGTTAGAGGACAAACTTGTGCCACGTGACACTATGCGAAGTCGTTAGGTTTCCTGCCATGAACAGAGGTGTTAACAGAGGTATCAGCCACCCCGGGGCATCAGCCACACCGATTCAGAATGGAGGCAAGACGTAGAGAGGCAAGACGGAGAGAGGCAAGAGAAAGGAGGATTGGTTTGAGAGGGCGCATTGTAGGGATGCGTGAAGCCGGGCAGTCCATCCGAGCCATCGCTAACACCCTGGGAATTTCCACCAACACTGTCCAAAGGTGGATAAGAAGGTGAGTGTAGATATAGTTCCTCTAATAATAAATAACATAACCGTCAGTTTAGGAGTTAAAGACACATAAGGTTTATGAAATAACACCACATCATGTTCTTCCTGACCTTACTATATAATACATTTACTCTACTGTATTTCCTTCCGTCTGGCCAACGCAAGTTTAAATATGGTAACATCGCATTGCACGCTCGTGATTGGCAGAACAAATGTGGTCCTTTACCCTTGGCTTGTTAAGATAAATATTTAAAATTTATGCCTTCATAAATGTATTTTTATTAATCTTTGTGTCGTTGAGTAATAAAATAACGTTAACGAAGGAATAACTTAATTGTTCATCTCAATAAGTAAAACGTAATCAACATATGTTCGGGGAGGCGGGGGCTCAATCGGTAGAGAGGTGGCCTGCAATCCTAACGGACCCAGGTTCGAATCACGGCTGGGGCAGGGAACAGTTTAAGGATTTGAACTTCATTAAATCAGGCTTTACTGATCTACCAGAAGACCCGCCGACATGTCGTAAAAATACCCCCGCTAATACCAATACACCAGTCCTGTATGAGACAGCCCTAGCATGTATTCAATATGGACGGTGGGTGTTAGCGCTGAAGTGGTGACATGTAGAGGTGTATGGTATGTAGGAGGACTGCTGGGCCTTGATAGCAGGCTGTGAAGCCTATGGCCAGAGTCGGACACATAAAAAAAAAAAAAGAAAAAAAAACACGAACTGCCAATGCGATAGTGTCATATTTACAAATAATGCCACAATCACGTAGGCCTGACGAAATAAAATAGTATATATTGTAACTGTTTAGAGATGAAAGTTTTAATGTGTAGACAACTAAGCTAGAAAACACGCATCCCGGATAATGTTAGGGTAAGGACTGCAGGTCTACATTAAGTCAGGTGCGACTGTGTTGAATGATTCATGTAAAATCTGATGCCAGACTACTCCTCCCAAAAGCCTCCTTCCCTAGTTTGGCCCTCAAAAATTGAGTAGGAGTAAGTAGAGCGGTTATTAAGACAAATTAGATAAAGAAAACTACACAGAAAAATCATATGAAACTGTCACTGTCATATCATAAATATGTAACTGGTGGCAACGAGGTGGTTATCTCGTATCTGAGACGGATACCCGGGTCGGTGGAGTAGGTGGACAATTTTCCGAGCCAACTGTGTTCCTGATCGCGTAGCAGAAAGTAGAAACTCTGATGTAAAACCGGGGGTTGCACCCTCATCTAAGGTGCCTAATTCGCCGTGAAATACTAATATATATATATATATATATATATATATTTTTTTTTTTCACGTAGTTTAGGGCCTGCCATAATCTACGTGACTTTGAGCTTTCTTGTGTAGGGGAAGAAGGTCGAATGTCGCCTAGTTTTTCAAAGAGAGTAATTCAAACAGGACTAACTAAACAGGATATCAAATTTGGGATTCTGGCCAGTAAGCTCCTTCTGCTCTACACGCCTCAAATATGAATATTATTTTTCATTGAAATATATTTGAACAGGTTTCTGTATGATGAGTTTCCTATGTGGAAAGAATTTGTTTTCTGTGTTACATATAAGAAATTACCCAAAGTTTTCTTTTATCATGGCCTTTTTTATCAATAACCATGATCAACACAATGAACTCTAAATTTAAATTTGTTTGCCAGAGCAGAGAACACTGACTGGTATGGCAACCTACCACGGGGAAGACCATCACGGTGCACTACTCCTGCTCAGAGGCAAGATATTGTGCAAACCGCAGAAGCCGATCCACAGACAAATGCGGTAGCCATAAGGGAATCGCTTCAACTTGATGTCAGCGAGAGGACTGTAAGACGAGTGCTGCACGAAGCGGGGTTGCATCATAGGACCCCAGCAAACAAGGAATTTCTGAATGACCAACATCGCGAGGGAAGGCTACGGTTTGCCCAACAATATGTTGACAAGCCAGAGGAATTTTGGAATAGAGTGATATGGACAGATGAGAAAACCTTCTCCTCTTCGTGTCACGGAAGGCGCCACTGCTGGAGGAGGAATAATACTCGGTGAGTATAATTTCTGAGGTTTTTGCTTCTATAAACTAAACTATTCAGTCATACATGACCATAAGAATATATAAATAATTGCTGCAGGGGGACAACCAGTTTAGTTACAACGTCAGCGACATCAATAAAATAGTTACTAATAAGAGTCCATGCACAGTAAATTACTTTGGGTATATAGGGTTACGCAGTGTTTGAATTAGTGACTGTAAAACATTTTCCCTAAAACAAAGGAAAACTTTAAATACTAATGGGATGGAAAGATCACGCTGGCATGAAGTCAACAACTTTAAATAATACCCACACTAGACAGACGTTGATTTTTCCCTTGGGAATCCTAAAAGTGGTAAATGTAATAACTCTACGTGCTTACATTCAAAATGCATATTCACTTAGTATGTGTCACTGCTACCATACCAACCTGAACTATGGCACACAGACTGACAAAGACAACCTACCAAATTTTATCCCTAGCGAACAGGTTATTTAATGATCTATTACTCATACATATAGATATCATCTTTGCAGATTTCGCACCATCAATTTAGGCTCCCCCTAAGTAATCAATATTTATCCTACCATTGTTCAGTTAGTAACCCTATAAATGAACTTCTATAAGGCAACCACGCATTTCACATGCTTGTTCTTTAGTGTAGGCTATTCCTCAGTTGCACTGAAGTAAGACAGGCATTCATGGCATGTCATTAACATTTCCCAATATTGTTAAGAACCTCTTGTTAGCATAAAACAAATATGCAATTATACTTGAAGATTATTAATGGCAGCCTCCTTCTTTCAACAGATACAACCAGGAAAACGTATTTCATGTGGCCAGGAGTGGACACGTGAACGTTAATATTTGGGGGTGGGTAAGCTGGCATGGGATGGGTGACATGCACCACATAGAGGGTCGGTTCAATTCCGAGAAGTATATTGATATACTTAATAACTTCTTTCTGCCCTCATTTTCTGCCAGCAACCATCCCTTTCCTACTGGTCCAATATATTTTGTCCAGGACAGATGCCCCGTTCACCAGGCTCGCGTGGTCCAGGAGTGGTTCCAGGAGCACCCTCGCTTCCAGCTTCTGCCCTGGCCCAGTAAGGGTGCGGACTGCAACCCCATAGAAAAAATATGGGGATCAATGGTAACTTCGTGGGAGCCTGAACAGGAACGCACACCCCAGGAGCTACTGGACCACACCCGGCGAGTATGGGAAGTCTTCCGGGGTAAACCTGACCTTGTGAAATGTCACACAGGTAATATACAAAGACGTCTTCAGGCTGTGATCGAAAAGGGTGGTGGATGGACAGGATACTGAGAGGTAGTAAGTGTTAAGTCTCATTGCTCTTATTCTATGAAATATATATGTTAGATGTGCAAATAACACGCACACACAATTATATATTATATATATATATATATATATATATATATATATATATATATATATATATATATATATTCATACAGGC
The DNA here is from genome assembly GCF_032717465.1 of Coenobita brevimanus. Lineage (NCBI taxonomy): Eukaryota > Metazoa > Arthropoda > Malacostraca > Decapoda > Coenobitidae > Coenobita > Coenobita brevimanus. The sequence goes on from NC_136967.1 coordinate 32,746,774, forward strand.
TCTACACTTATGAAATTTAACATCGAGTAACCCTATATGCCCAAAGTAATTTCCTCTGCATGGACTGACGTTGTAACGAAACTGGTTGTCCCCCTGCAGTAATTATTAATATATTTTTATGGTCATGTATGACTGAATAGTTTAGTTTATACAAGCGAAAACCTCAGAAATAATACTCACCGAGTATTATTCTTTCTCCAGCAGTTGCGCCTTCAGTGACACACTTCCAAAAATCCTCTGGCTTGTCAACATAACGTTTGCTAGGGTCCTGTGATGCAACCCTGCTTCGTGCAATACTCTTCTCAGTCTTTTCGCTGATATCATGGTCTGTGCATCGGTTTCTGCGGCGTGTAGTGCAAGATGGTGGTTTCCGTGTGGTAGGTTGCCGTGCTAATTAGTGTCCTCTGCTTTACCCAACACAATAAACTTTAAATCAAACAGTGTTGTTCATGGTTATTAATATATATATATATATATATATATATATATATATATATATATAGAGAGAGAGAGAGAGAGAGAGAGAGAGAGAGAGAGAGAGAGAGAGAGAGAGAGAGAGAGAATCATGTATTTAATTTCTTCAGGTTACATGTGATTGTGTGAGCTGGTTACACCCTTGAGACTGCAGCACGGAGGCAGTTTGAGCTTTGTTGTATAATAAATGATAATTTGGTTGTATATATTGTTTTTATTATCTTTGCCTATCATTGCCATGATGAGAACATAATTCTGAAGTTGAGCATAAAGCACTGTTTTCAATAGCCTATGGAGAGATTCATGAGAATCACGATGACTACCAGTATTGTCCTTGTGGTCCTTAATGTGTTATACATGGCGTTCTGCACAGTAATGCTGGACGTAAGGAGGTAATGCATGAAACCTATAGTTCTTCTGTTTTATGAAGGCGAAATGCTGTGGCTGCGATAATCACGTCAAGAATGCGTATCTGCCAACACTTTCATTCAAAATAACTAATATCGTAACCTTCGCCATAAATTTCCAGTTATTCTTTTCCCGATGGCAGTTTTTTCCACTTTCATGTAGTAGGACTGTAGGTGATAAGGGAGAAATTCCTATGGCATTAAAAGTTTGTAAGAAGGAATGAGGTTAAAAATATGAGAAAGAATAGATAAACAGTACTACAAAAGGAAAGGAGGGAACGGGTAGCGAGAAGGACAAAGCAGGGGGGAGGATGTGTGAGGTTGCCAGCCTACTTGAGAGAGACTGCAATATATGCGTAAATTTAGACCAAATTTATTCAAAACGTCAAATAGCGGCGCCAATTAAGGTGTAACACCCATTATTAGACAAATGCATATTGAAAGGAAACAGGTAATTAAATAGATTAATGAAAGGAATATTTGTTGACAAATATGGTTATTTAAAGAGAAAGTTAAACTGCCTTATGCCTAAAAAAAAAAAAGGTAGGGCGTAGGAGAAAGTGATAACAAGGGGGACTTCAAGCACGAGGGATAATAGGAATACGGAAATAGCTGAAGAAAAAAGTTATGAAAAAATTGGTTCGGGTCCGAAAGACCGTCCAATATCTTTATTTATTGCCTAATATCCAAAAGATAATAATAATGAGTAGGATACCCAAATACGGTGGTGAATAATAGACAGTGTTTTTATTTAGTAGATAAAATGCAATATATGCAGCAGATATTATAATAATTTATTTTTTGTAATTTCTTTTCATCTAATCACACTCACCTCTCTTACCCTCCAGCAGACTCTCGTCTCCGCTACCCAACCATTCGTCTCCCCCTCCCACCAGCCAGACTGTGGTGCTTCTTCACCCTCCCACACTACCCCCTATATAACTCCGCCCACATTTCTCCCCTCCTCACCCTCCCAAATCCCCCCTCCCTCCACCTGCAACTGTTACCAGAACCACTGAGACCCAAACCAAGTCGCTGGTGGATGGGGTGTAGCCGTTTCATCTGTCCGGAGCTGTACACTATAAAGGAAAAGCTACGGTGTTTAGGCAACACAATAAGGGGCTGATGGTGCTCATGCAAGTGGTGTCAACGAATGCACAGTTTGCACAGTGAGAAGGAACCGTGACAAGATTGATGTTGCAACTCGGATGGGATTGCAACGTGTGGAAAGATGCCATGTGAGGGATGATGTATTAATTAAGAGAATATATTAATGAAGTATATCTGTGCCCATCGTGAACATAATCTGCCCATCGATGACACTCAGCTGTGTCAAAAGATTAAGCAAATTGTTGTACATCAACGACATTCACTTGTGTCAAAAGAACAAGCAAGTTTATGGTAAAGTTGTACATCAATGACATTCACTTGTGTCAAAAAAACAAGCAAGTTTATGGTAAAGTTGTACATCAATGACATTCACTTGGGTCAAAAGAACAAGCAAGTTTAAGGTAAAGTTGTACATCAATGACATTCACTTGGGTCAAAAGAACAAGCAAGTTTATGGTAATGTTGTACATCAATGACATTCACTTGTGTCAAAAGAACAAGCAAGTTTATGGTAATGTTGTACATCAACGACATTCACTTGTGTCAAAAGAACAAGCAAGTTTATGGTAAAGTTGTACAGTACATCCAAGACATTCACTTGTGTCAAAAGAACAAGAAATTTTATGGTAAAGATGTACAATATAAGTACAGTCAATCCAGGTGTTTTGTGTGAGTAAATGATGGCTGAACCAGTTTGTCAAACAGAATGGGTATCACTACGATCAGTAAAGCATCTGCTGCCTGTCACTACACTTCCTCTTGTGAAGACATTGATAGGAAGGTGGCTACAAAAAGCCAAGGTTTTCAATATGGATAAAATTGGGCTATTTTGGAAGTGCCTGCTTTCCTCTATACTGTATTTTCTACCACAGGAAGAAGGGCAGGCCAGTCATTGTCGTCTGTCAAGGTGACTGACACAATTTGTTGCTTTATACTCGTACCCTTATGATGTTACTGTTTTATGTCGTGTTTTATCGGCGAATGAAAAGGGGACAAGTATAATGTTTTAAGAATCATGTCAGTATGATTAGGCCATATATATTTGTTTTTGGGGAGGGGGTAAGGGGGGAGAGGCTTGAGTTATAATTATAACTTCTATACATATACAGAACAGTAAAGAGAGTTAAATGGACTGAGAGACAAGGTTTGGAGTTACACCTATCAAGAGGTTAATAAATAATCCTTGTAACTTCATAGGCGCCACTATATAACAGTTGCATTACCATAGTCCTATTGTATTGGAATTACACCAACTAACAAACACTGCAATTAATATGAAGAGAGAACCTGCATTTTTTTCACAGGAAAAATCATCAGAGAAATTACCAATATGCCAGGAATCGAACCCGGGACTCTCAGGTGAGAGCCAGGCAGCATACCACTACACCACGACCAGGTAAAAGTTAACTCACGTTGTCACAATCTTGTAACCAACGTCCCTCCGCCCCCACTGTGGGCATCAAGAGGATGAGTTAACCCCCTGGCACTCGGGCAAGTAGATGCTTTTAATCTATCCCAAACACTTACGGCAAGTCAGAATGACGTTGGTTACAAGATTGTGACAACGTGAGTTAACTTTTACCTGGTCGTGGTGTAGTGGTATGCTGCCTGGCTCTCACCTGAGAGTCCCGGGTTCGATTCCCGGCATATTGGTAATTTCTCTGACTGCAATTAATATGTTCATTATTCAGTTTATGTTTTAAAGCAATTTCTTCTACACATCTATCGCATCTGGTTAAAATCAGGTTTGGTTGGATTAGGTTAAATCAGGTTAGGTTAGTTTATTTTAACGCTGATGCAATAAAAGACTTAGGAGAATGAGACTCTCCCCTCCTCCTTATTTACTAAGTACAGTACGTACAAAAATATTTACCACGGATGTTTATTATGGCGGCCTTAGGATACTATACACGGGCTGCTTTACACACCATACACTATACACGGGATGCTTTACACACCATACACTATACACGGGATGCTTTACACACCATACGCTATACACGGGATGCTTTACACACCATACACTATACACGGGATGCTTTACACACCATACACTATACACGGGATGCTTTACACACCATACACTATACACGGGATGCTTTACACACCATACACGGGATGCTTTACACACCATACACTATACACGGGATGCTTTACACACCATACACTATATACGGGCTGCTTTACACACCATACACTATACACGGGATGCTTTACACACCATACACTATACACGGGATGCTTTACACACCATACACTATACACGGGATGCTTTACACACCATACACTATACACGGGATGCTTTACACACCATACACTATACACGGGATGCTTTACACACCATACACGGGATGCTTTACATACCATACACTACACACGGGATGCTTTACACACCATACACTATACATGGGATGCTTTACACACCATACACTATACATGGGATGCTTTACACACCATACACTATACATGGGATGCTTTACACACCATACACTATACACGGGATGCTTTACACACCATACACTATACACGGGATGCTTTACACACCATACACTATACACGGGATGCTTTACACACCATACACGGGATGCTTTACACACCATACACTATACACGGGATGCTTTACACACCATACACTATACATGGGATGCTTTACACACCATACACTATACACGGGATGCTTTACACACCATACACTATACACGGGATGCTTTACACACCATACACTATACACGGGCTGCTTTACACACCATACGCTATACACGGGATGCTTTACACACCATACACTATACACGGGATGCTTTACACACCATACACTATACATGGGATGCTTTACACACCATACACTATACACGGGATGCTTTACACACCATACACGGGCTGCTTTACACACCATACACTATACACGGGATGCTTTACACACCATACACGCGATGCTTTACACACCATACACTATACACGGGATGCTTTACACACCATACACGGGATGCTTTACACACCATACACTATACAGGGGATGCTTTACACACCATACACGGGATGCTTTATACACCATACACAATACACGGGATGCTTTACACACCATACACGGGATGCTTTACACACCATACACGGGATGCTTTACACACCATACACTCTGGGTCAAGATAAACCACTTCTTTCGTCCTTGTAGCAGTTTATTTCTATAACTGCATACTGGCCGCAAAACTGTAGAGGCGAGAAATACCCGCAATCAGGACATTTGTAGGTATTTATCAGCTTATATTAGCATCGTAATTTAGCACCAAAGGTTACATATTGCTGAGTATTTGCTATCAAACACTTTATCACACCTAAGATATTACATGCTACACAAATACATTTACTCTATATTTACCTGTACTTCCCCTGTTAAATATCGGAAACTCGTGAACCCCAGCCGCTCACTTTGGTTACTTGGCGCCAGCACTGGTCACAATTGATGCCATGACCACAAGCGGGAAGCATATTTCCGTTCTGTATGGGTATTCGTCTCAGTACCACAGCCAGCCACCTCAGCCAAGCAGCCCCAATGGGACAGGTAAGATTTGGGTATATCAAAGCAGTAATTTAGCCTGGGAAACACACTGAGCATATTTTCGTGAAAAACCTATGGTTAGTTTGGAAATGACGGGGCGAGCGTTGTTCCTGGCTGAGGGTTCCTGGTGATGATTACCCATAAGAAAGGAAATATGCAAGCGGGAAAGGCATCGAGCCCCACTTAACAGACAAGGAGGCAAGAAATTTAAGCCTATAAAATAGAATTCTATTCCCATGTACGAACTTTTAAAAAAGTTATCTTTTAATTTTAAAGTGTGAACTAAACTATTACATTAACATTTATGTATGAAAAAGTGCATTCAATTACAAGCTCAGTAATGAGCTAATAATTTTCAGTGGCCGTCAGTTGGGTGTAATTCCGAAAGTTAACCCCAGACTAAACATACAAGTGGTAGGCCTTTGGCTGGATTGTACTGCCTTACTACAGTACTGCACAATCCATCACCCCTGGGGGTTCGCGTAAGGAATTATCATCAATCTGAGGGTTTTGTTTAGCCAGGGATGGGCCTCTTCCTCAGTCTCCAATTCCTTACAACCCAATTCCTTGTCCAAGAACTTCATGCAAGAAAAGCAAGAGCAAAAAATACTGCAAAACGTATACGATAAAATGAAGAATAATTTCCTGCCAGAAACTAAGGTAAGACAGAAAATTCAAATCAAAACCAACCGCTCAGGGATAGTGATCATAAAAGAGGTGCCGGTGGTCATTTTTGCCATAGGTAACAGTCAAGAATGGGTTACCTGCTACCACCACCGGTTCTACTTGCCTTAAAGCCGCGCCTCCCTCAGTTTCCTTCTCAATAACACACCTTTCCGTGCCGGCCATCTGCTCCACAGCTTCCCAAAACTGCTTTTCTGCCTGCCTCATTCTGATCTCGTAGCACACTGTCAGGCGTTCCACATCCCGCTGCCAACGATATACGGACCAGAACACCAAAATACAAACACCATACTGAACAAAAGACCACACAAACACCCAACCCACACACGTTACCTTAACATTCCATAGCGTGCCAAAATCACCCACTTCATTCTGGTGGGGAAGCAACACTTCAGCATAAAAAAGGGAGCTTGTTGCCCACTGCAAGGCAAAATACGGAAGGATTTTCAGCAACACACCAACTACCATCACCGGCAACAGATAAAGTACATTCCAAAAACACTTCATCACACATCCCAACATTACAATCAATATTTCAATGATAAAGTAACACCAAATTTCCATCCTGAGTCTAGGCAGGACAGGTCCACCCAGCCAATCCTGTTTGTGAAGTTCAGGCGGGGATCCAATCACTTCATCGGGATTACTGGCAAAGAATATTAAACTCCAGGATAAAAACACAAACAACATTACACACAAACACTGACAAATAGACTAGTTCAATTACCCATTGCCAAAAGGGTTTGGGAATCCAACATTTTCCAACAGAAAACCGCTCTTCACCGCGGTCACCATCGCCTTTTTCCACGTCGGAGAAAGACATTTTGATGTCTCGAAAAATCCGATAAAACTACACCTTAGCGGGTAATAACACAATGATAAATGTATACGACTTACCACTTTAACAACGCTAAGGAGACTGACTCGCTCACGCTGGTGCCCACCTTTTATAGCCCCAAGACGCCGGAAATGGATATTATGAACACTTCGAGCTGCGAATATTTCGTTATTTTCCTTCCATAATTACCCCAGTGCCATTCAGACCCTTTTCACTTACGAATTAAAAAAAATAAATAATAAATAAATAAAACTTATTCGTAATATCTGTAAATAAGACAGTGTTAATATCAGATTTTAAGAAACGTCAAATAAACTTTTCGAGATTGTCTTTTCTGTCGTAGAAATTTAAATTCAAATCTGCGTTCGTACAGCACTTTTGAATACACCACAGTAAATGCAAAATAAACTAGCCATAATATTTTAATTAACTGTTGATAAAAGTCTCTTCAAATACTGGGATAAAGAACTATTTACACAATGAGTTACCCAACCTCCTTGGTTGACACGCAAAAATATCATGCATAGTTATGACAACTACCACAATACTAACCTACTGGCCTGTGACTCCATATCCTTTCCATAGCACCTCTTCGTGACTAGCACCATAGTCTATGTTAGTGCTAATCTCTTATTACAGCACAACACTGAAGATGGTTAGATGGCAATTTTACGCCAAGTTAAAGTAAACAGAGTTTAGTATCGTCACTATTTACTTTCCTGTAAGTTCTCCTAAAGGCCTTACTTTGATCAGCTGGATTGGTGATAATTACAGTATAAGGGAAAAACATTCAAGCACCAGATTCTGTGGCTACTAATGGTGCTTTTAATAACAAAATCAAACAATTTATGGATGCTGTGAACTCTCTTCAGCTACAATTAGGGTGAGGTGGGGGTCAACCCTACTATTAGTGGCAAAATATTACACCAAATATTCAGATAAAGGTTTTATTATGATATGTAAATATCTACAGAAGCTTCAGGAATAGGGATATCTTTGGTATGGTTATCACTTCTTTTGAAAAAACATAAGTTGACTTAAAAGTGTATTTTCAAAAAGGTAGCCATGTGTACTGTATAGACAGCAGGGGTGAGGCCTACATCCTATTTGACAACACTATAATGTGTTACCAAAGTAAATCTAAGTTTATATATGAAGTAGCCAATGTAAGAATTCAGAGCAGAGACATTTATCTACTCCATGACTTTCATATTGCTTTACAAACAATACAAAAATTTAATATTCCATTATTAAATGTTTAACCTGGCTGAATACTGAAATGTGGTGCTAAATTCTTGTATATGTAAAGGACATAAGCTGTCCCAGTACAAAAATGTTGGCCACATGTTACAGAAATATATATGCTATAAATGAAGAAAAACAGGCCAGGTTAAGACACAGGACTTATATTAAAAAGATATATGCTATAACACTACATAAATCAAGCTGAAGGTACATACTCATTAATCTACCTCGGGTGTTATGCCAGCATGTTAACCTGTAGTTACAAGTCTACTTCATATTGTACTGAGTTAGAACCACATTATACTTTATTTGTCTGGCAAGCCTCTGTTTTACCTCCCCGCCAACCCAAATTTACAAACAAGGCACCTTGACAAATCTGTGAAAGACATATTACATGAGTCCATCATATACAGATGTTTTTACTAATATTTTGTAACCTGTGGGAGTGGACCGTACAGACATGAACTGGTAGTGGACGCCCTGCAAATACCGGTAAAAATATAATGACAATTTTTACCCGGCTATAAGCCAAACAATTCAATCTGTAAGGCTCAAATGCATCCAATTATATACCTGCAACACCAACAACAGAACTAAACCGTATTTCAAAATCATGCTGCACCATAACACATGTACATAATTTTATGCTGGACTGCTACCAATAATGATCTGTGAGTATCCAGGTACCTTCTATATTTTACAGGTACTTATTTTGTATGATAAGCCCACTACCTACGCCATATTATTAATTCGTCACACAGGCCACGGCTTTGGATGGTCACAAATTTCTTCAAATTCCATAGAAGACAGACTCTAGTTACGATAGAATGCCCTACCATCAGAATCTACCAGTATTCATAGTCGACATATGCTATACCAGCAGTGCTAAATATTATACCAGACACCCCAAAAAACTGAAATACTCACCTCCCACATCCAGCTTTCCAGATGTAAACATGGCGCCACCAGGCGGCCCAGCTGTCGTGCCGCGTTTTCTTCTTTTTAAGCGGTTGCTATTCTGGGAGGTGGTAGGTGGGGGTAACCATCATCCACTCACTTGATGTAGTGCTACCTACTTCTTCCTTCGCCCTCATCACTCTTTTCCTGTGCCTGCCCTCTTTTCCTATTTCTCCCATCTTTCCTGTCACTTTTTATTACTTCAGGTGGCTTTACACTGAGTGACAAGTCAAATGGTTTCCTGTAAGCCAGGAAATCATTTACATTGTTGGTTGGAATTCATCTAAGTAACAAAGGTGTCTTGGAGACCATACATCAAAGGAGTCCTACACCAGGGAGATGACACAGGAAGATGTGACTCGGCCAGTTACTTACGTGGGCAATAAGAGAGACGGAGAAGGAAGGCATGGAGAACCTACACCTGGCGTCCATTTCCCCAGCAGACAGTCTAGGGAATATGAAGCCGACGGCAAAACACAAACCCGAGTGAAAGCAGCAAAACTAACATCTCTATGGGTAAGATGCAAGAAAAACATGGTAAAAACACATGGAAAACACATGGAAAACAATCAGAAAATACAAATAACAAACTACAAAGGAAAAGAACTAACTGAAGGGGAGACCAACAAAAATGAGGCAGCATATTACATGGCCTACATCAGCAAGGACAAGCAGTCTGTCCTCAAGTAAATGGAAGAAACAGAAAAAAAGAAACTCAGTTTAAAGGATGATAAAAGAAAACTGTGATGTGTGACTGATGTCCTAACAAGAAAAAGCTATGAAACCCATGTAAAAAAAAAAAAAAAATGCCAACACAACATGTAAGTGAACAATGTTATGCACCTACAGTTTATGGCTGTGTTGGAATGCACAAGACCATCCCACAGCAGGTTAATGGCAAGGAAGTATATGCCTTGCCAATGATTTTACACTGACAATTCTCTACCCAGCTAAGCGATGTAAACAAGTTTACCACATTCTAGGCTGTGCTCGGGTATACAGCACCACACCCTTTGTGCTAATAAAGAAAGAGTTTTATTCTAAAACCTGCCATTTTCACCCAGTCAACTGCTTATGACATTTCCCACTCAAAATCTGAATAGCAGACACAAACAATTAATAGCTTTTATTCGTGAATACAACCGCACAATTGAGGCCAGGGATGGTAATGGCACTGGCACTATACCTAACAGCTCAAGCACCATTACAAACTCCTCAGTGTTACATAGTCTTACTAC
>NC_136967.1:32757379-32833494 GCF_032717465.1 Coenobita brevimanus
ATCACTGCCTCCTGTTATTCATTTTACATCATTCTTAGCGCGATATAATATACTGTATATTTTATTTGATGTCGTGATGAATGCATTGACAATTTGTTTACGTTGTGCTACTCTCAGTTGTCATTGAACGTATGGCAGTGCAGAGTGACCGAAGGCTTAATCCTGAAACTCTGCCATCACTTCTTGGGCCGCCTGTACACCCTGTGAAGATGGGTAATGTATGAAGGGAGGCTTTGGCAGTCAGGTGTAAGCCACAGATCTGTATTATACGTATGTGTGGGAGTGAGGTTAAAGAAAGTGTGATGGTGGGGTGGAGACGAGTGGTCGGGACGGGCTGTGATGATCGTGTAAGGTGGGGCAAGGCGTAGTAAATCACTCTGTGAAAATGGGCGTTGAAGATTGTCCAGTATGGGCATGATGGTGTTATTTCAGTTTTCCCGCAAACATAGCCAGAACAACAACAACAACAACAACAACAATAATGGTTTGGCCATGTGGAGAGGATGGAGGGTGAAAGACTGACGAAGAGAGTGTGAGTGAGGTGGAGGGGGGAAGCGGGAGGGGGAGGCCGAAAGATGAGAGATGGAGGATGGGGTGGAGAGGTATATATATGAGAGAGGGGGGTGTGAGTTGGGAGCAGGGCTGTGAAATGGCGGGGGACAGGGCGACTTGGAGGCGATTTGTTTGTGGCCACCCCAAACGGGATTGAGGCGTCTGGCAATAGATAATAATAATAATAAAAAGAATAAGCACACGGCCTCTGCTATCGCATACCTGTGTCTCAAGTCGCTGCACAGACATCTTTAAAGAGAGAGGTGGGGAAGTGATGTAAGACGGGAGGGGGGAGGGGGGACGGTCGTGGTGCGAAAGGAGATACACAGGCTGAAAATCAGATAACGCAGGTAAAAAGACAAGAAGGGACGTAAGTAGGCAAGTAAACAGGCAGATATGACAGAAGGGAGGCAGGGAAAAAGTAGCGAGACAGAAAAGAAAAGGACAGGCAAGCAGACAGGTAGGTAGGTAGTTATGTAGCAGAAAGGTAGATAAGCAAGAAAGAGAAGAAAGCGATAACTGCAAATTAAAGAAAGATTCCAGCAGGTATGTAGGGAGAGAGATAGGGTGAGGCGGGTGGTACGAGTATGAGGCGGCAAGGAAGAGACATGCAAGAAAATATACTGACTAGAACTCTGGTGGATGGCAGGAAGGGAGGCAGGACAGGCAGAGATCAGGGTCACGGAGAGGCAGAGAGGAGGCACGACTGACTGAAGCAAAGAGCAGGCAAGTAATGCCCCAGTCACACCGCAGGTACGACTTGTCGCAAACCTCAAAATCACGAGACCAGTCCCCGACCGTGGAGGTCTCCGAGCAGCCGTGCCACCGATTGGCTACCTGTGGTCGTCCAGTGTCTGTCCAGCGTCTGTCCAGTGGGCGGCCGGACGGCGACCATGGCCAGGTACACACAGGTCAAGACACCGACGAGTGGCTGGCCGGTAATCGGCAGGCTGCCGACAAATGGCGGCCGGTCCGTGTCCTGTCGCAGTTTAGACCGCGACCTCTAGATCGCCACTAGACCGACACCGGCCGCAGGTTGGCCGGCAACTGGCCTCGGTCCAGCCCATCACTTGTCGCTCGACCAATCGCCGGCTGGACGGCGGCCGGACTTCAACCACCACCCTGGACAGGAGGCTTGTGGTCGGCAGCCGCCGCAGTCCAGTCGTCGCCTTGACGGAGTGCGATCACCGCACAAAGCGGACGGAGACCGGCCTCCATCCAGATGGCAACCACCGCTTAAAAATCAGGTGTCACCAGCCAGTCACAGTCCGTAAGCCGGCCAGACGCAGTCCAGCCACCCACCGGGCGGCTTCTGTGCCAAGACATCAGTGGTCGCTGGGAGGTTTTTCGTGCAGCACGAAAAACCTCGCGACGAGTTTTTGGTCGCCATGGTGGCCTGCGGCTAGACCGAGACATATGAAGACCAGTCGTAAACCTCACCAAAACCACCCACAACTTGCAGGTCGCGGGTGGTTTGCGATAAGTCGTACCTGCAGTGTGACTGGGGCCTAAGGCAAAGATATGGGGCTTCATTCACAGGATCTCAGTAACTTAACCATATCCTCCTTTTAATTCAGATTTATTTAAAACTTTGGCCTGGTAGACAGTCCGGATGATAAGGAACTACACAACATTTGCCATTAACAATGCTGACAAACTATCTGTATTTATACTAGTCTTTTGACGAGAGAGCACTCACAACTGTTCAAGGCACATTTTATAATTTCCCACTTCCTAAACCATCCTCTTATACACCTCTAAGCCACCTTCTTATATCCTTCTAAGCCACCTTCTTACATCCTTCCAGGCCACCCTACTACATTCCTCTAAGCAACCCTCTTACATCCATCAAAGCCACCATCTTACACCCTAATAAGCCACCTTGTCACGCCTCTCTAAGCCACTTTCTTATACCCCTATAACCCACTCCCTTACACCCCTGCAGCACACTCCCTTACATCCCTCTAAGCCACCTTCTACAAAAGGTTTTTTCTTAGCAGGAACACAGCCTCTTTTAACAATATATTGAAAACTCTACTGAGGCGGTGCACAGCTAGTCCACTAATATTTCATTACACACACACACACACACACACACACACACACACACACACACACACACACACACTCTGTGCTCGTCCAAAACGCCAGTGACACTGCAGTAAATTTTCCAATGCAGTGACTGTGTCGTGGCAGTTTATCGCTGCAGTAACTCTGGCCCCGTCGGAGGGGAGAACCGGCATCGTTGACTCACTGATTACCAATACTGTAGTTAAGACCAGAGCCAACCGGGATTTATGGGGTTGACAGTGATTAAATAAAGACAATATTATTGAATCAAGGACCAAATTTATAAGCTTTCGTAAGTTTAATTTGTGTTTGGAACTGCTTGTATATACGTTTGCCTTTACATATACAGCAGCCAAAAACTTCACAACCAAATATTAATGTACATATTTGAGTAATATTACGAAAAAATACGATCTATGATACAAGTTTATTTCTACGAAGACATGCTAATTCATTAATTTGGTACACGCCACAGGGAGTCTTATGATGATGATCGGTTGTCAAAGTGAACTATGTAAACAGTTGGCTAAGCATCACAGTAATTACCATCACTGTGATTACGATGAAACTCAGTCAGGATTTACGGGTAGCTGTCTACGATTTACACGGTCTCTGTTCTGTGTTATATGACAGGCTCTGTAGCTCCTATTTATTAGCAATTTATTTACATTACACACACACACACACACACACACACACACACACACAAACACCCGTGATGTGCAGTTTCTACCTATGTTGTCCTGTATCTTGGTCAGTTCAGTGAACTGGTTGATATGGTTTTATCTTCCCAGTATTTTACGTACGAGATGAAAAATTGTTCCCAACCTTGTCCACCATCTTCTCTCTCTCTCTCTTTCTCTCTCTCTCCACCTACTTGTGCCTTTCTTTCCCTGCAACCAGTTCACACTAACACAGTCTTATTGTGCGCTGTTGCCATTATTTCAGTGCATATTTCTGGATCCCTCCTGCCCCAGATAAAATATGTGGGTGACAAAGTTATGTTGAGCATGATGATGGTGGTGGTGGGCTTTATGCTATGTTGATATTTATAGCTGGGAAAGTTGTGATGATGATGATGATGATGATGATGATGATGATGCAACGAAATTTGTAAAGCTGTAACTCGATTAACCCGATGGTGCTCACTTCACATATATCAAAGGGAGTTGTTATAAAAACTTCGGCGGAACTATTTTTCCTGATATTCATCTAGATAATTTCATATTCGTTAACTACAGCTATGGACTTACTGAACAGAATCTGAGAGTCTTGTGTCACAGCCGTATTATCGTGATTTAAGGAGGCTCCCCAACACCTCTTCCTTAGTGATATATTTTCCCTATCTCACTTGCATATTTTCCGTAGTCCTTGTGTATCTTTCTAATAAATCTAAATATGTCATAAATATTATAGAAACGAATATTAACTGGCAGTATAAAAAAAAAAAAATAGGGGGGAGGGGGTGGTGGTGGTAGAGAGGCTCCCCAGTCCAAGAGAACTGGACTCAGTGTCACAAGTGTTGTGGAATACAGTAGCCTGGCCCAGGGACCCAGTGAACCGAAGGAGGTAATATGGAATTGCAGGTTGTACCATAACCAGATGGTAATTATATTGCCGTTCCGAAAGAATGGCAGCACGGACAGAAAATAAAGACAAATATATTCTTAGAGAATAATTAATAAAGATCTTAAGTTTTACACAAGGGTATTGCTTGAGTTTAAGATCAAGGCAAGTTCCGTGGCCACAAATATAACTGAAATAAATGCTCTACAAAAGTTAATGCAAATTTTTCTCACAGGAACTGTGATAGTTTCACGTCATTGATAAACAAACAAAAAGCATCACTGTAAAATTCTTTTAATTAATCACACAGATCAAATTTTAAACCCAGAAACATAAGTAATGAGTTGGTTACCATCATCATCATCATCAGCATCACCATCACAACCTTATTCCCACTTATAAGACGATTGTGATCTAAAAAAAAAAAAAAAAAAAAAAGGAAAGTTAAAAACAGTATGATGTGAGAATTAATCAAGTATATGCCCAGAGAAATAGGATGAATGAAGCATCATTCAGTTCCGGGAATCCTGAATCCACCTCACTGGCATATCCATCCGTACACATTTTGGGTGTATTTTTCTTTACCGATACTCTTCAGCTTTGACACTAGTTATTACTCCCACGTCACACCAATCTGCTTCACACAGTTCCTGCCTTTACTGTGTGAACAGTGTACATATGTTGGCTTGTGCGTCGCTGCCTGACTGGGGGATATTTCATTACTTTACAAGAGGGAATTATATAAATGAAACTAAGCACGAGAAAGAGGTTTGGTTCATCACATGTGCAAGCAGCAGGAATATAAGTATATTGCACACATAAGTTTTTTTTTTTCCATCACTTCAGAACGTATACTATGGGGAGAAGGAAGGAGCGACATGAGGGAAGAAGAAGAAGAAAAAAAAAAAAAAGAAGAGAGAGAGAGAGAGAGAGAGAGAGGATGGGAAGATAGACAGATGAGAGGAAGAAGGTAGAGAAGAGGGACAGAAAAGAAGTGAGCAGGTAAAGTGGGATAGAGAGGATGAAGAAGGAAGAGAGGAATTGGAGGGCAAGAGGAAGGAAGAAGGAAGAGAGAGATTAAAGAAGGAGAGAGGAGGAAGAAAAGAGAGCTTAGAGAAAGGGGTTGAGATAAGGAAAGGAGTGGGAGAGGACGGAAGGAATAAGAGAGGGAGGAAATGAGTGGACCGAATAATTAGGAATCCTTGTGGGTGATAGGGCGTGCTGTAGGTCGATAGGTGGGCAGGTAAAGTACAAGTCACAGGTGGGGAAGGAAAACTGGGTGTGGTGAGTGGCAAGGAGTGAGTGGTATGGGTGGTGTGGAGTGAGACAGTGCTGGATGAAGGGACAGGGACATCAGTACATCCTGTGACAATTGGTGCTGCAGGCCTACTGGATTTGACTGTGTTGGTGGGATCAGAGTTATCCTAGAAGCTTGATGTAGGGGAAAAACAGAGCGGGTTGGGTTGGCTGGATTAGGTGGAACGGGCTGGGTTGGTGCTGCTTGGTAGGGCAGGGCAAATAGATTACATCCTGTGAAACTGGATTTTGTATGATGGAGAGTTAAGGCGGTGCAAACAAATTTCTTTTGGAATTTCGCTACTTGTGTGTGTGTGTGTGTGTGTGTGTGTGTGTGTGTGTGTGTGTGTGTGTGTGTGTGTGTGTGTGCTGGGGAGGTAAAAATGGTTGGGTGGATGGGTAGAAGTGAGCGGGACGGACTAGGGTAATGATGGGTGAAGGATCGGACCCGCAACAGTATGCCATGCAGAGGCGTGTTTTGGAGGTTGACATGTAAAGCCTGGCGTGTGTTTATTTTAAGACTTTGTCCAGGTGGAAGAATACTAGGAAGAATAAGAATAAGAACGCAGACACCCTGCTTTTCTATACTCAGTGTTTCACGACGGAAATAAAGACAGTATATGGTGTGTTTTGATTTAAGTAGTATCTACTTGAATTTTCTTTCGCTCACCCGTTCCATTCATTTCCACTTCCGTGAACCTTTTCATAATCAGACCCTTCCCTCACATTCCTACCAGTCCACCTCTACTCCAGGGTAACTTGAGTTTCCCACTTTCCCTGCCAGTCCTTCCCTTCCCCTCCTGCAACACCTCGTTCACTCTTCCTTGCATATAAACGTCTTTATATCATTTTATTATCACCTCACCCCCTCCTTCTTTACTCCTTCTATTTCTCGCTGCTCTGTATTCGCCCACATTTTCTTTATTCCCTGATGTTTCCGTTATCCTGTGCCTTAAGCAGAAATTTCCTGTCCAATGGCATAAACTTTCTTTATTTTCCTTCTTGCTCTGGAATTTAACTTTCCTTTTCATCATATTCACCAGGCAATGTTTTATGCCTACCATTTCCGCTGCGACAGAGCCTGCTTCTCACAGTCTTGTATTCAAACTAGATTCAAAACCAACTCATGGGCGTAGCTAGAAAGTTCACAAGGGGGGGGGGAGAAAGAAGTCTATAGATATTTGAAAAGGTGGAGGGAGGTGAACGAAGCGGGTCTCTGCAGCTGGGGGGTCTGGGGGGACTCTGTGAGCCCCCCCCCCAGGGAAATTTTTGAAAATTATGTACTTATAGGGGATTTCTGAGTCCTATGAAAGTATGTGTTGGAATATTCAGATGATAACTCGTTATAGTGAAAATGGTGAAAAATAGAGCAAGAAAATGATTTTGGTTGAAAAAGAAGAAATTCTTTTTAATGATACTTATGGAATAAAAGAACAGTAATACATATGGGAGTCTCATGTGCATTTTCCTCACCTGTAAGAGCATAATAATATTAGCTAAGTTGGCTGGAACCTGGAAATGTCAAAAATAATCTGACAAAGGATAAAAACATTTTCTTGTGTTCTAAAGGAAAGCAATATAAATATAAATATTTCCCAAACCTCTTGGTACCTCAAGACTCAAGTATCATAAAAGAAATTCAGAACCACTTCCATAGTCCATACATCATCTATAATTGTAAATGTGCCATGCATTGGAATTCCATCCACTTGGTTAAACCAAAAGGGTAAGCCTATAAAATATGATAATCACTTTAACTTGTCTGGTATTTTTAATTGACTGTTCAAAGAAAAAAATATTGTATATATATATATATATATATATATATATATATATATATATATATATATATATATATATATATATATATATATATTTATTTATTTATTTACTTATTTTTGTATTTACACACATATGTGTTACCTGATTTCTACTTTGATCACAAGTAATAAAAGCTCTAGCACTCAATCGAGCTGATGGTATTCATACTTTCAGCAGAATATTGCTTGAGAAATCATAGTTCTGATTAATTTAATTAGAAGGAAACACTCGGTTACCAAAAAATAAGATACTGTCGAACTTTAGACAAATAAATGAAGTTTCATTCATACTGGTACTCTATAACAGCTGTATCAACCAAAATAAACAAAAATCTAGTTACATGTATATGCTATCAGCAATTTTGCATGTCATGACAGTACTGTATATTAATAAAATGAGAAACACTGTGCTTTCTTTTCTCTTTGATAACCGATCCAAAATTATGTCTGCATGACACAGACTCATCACGATTTTCTCTCTCTCTCTCTCTCTCTCTCTCTCTCTCTCTCTCTCTCTCTCTCTCTCTCTCTCTCTCTCTCTCTCTCCCTCTATCGTGATTTATATGTTTATCTATTTATTTTTAAATATTTTTTTTATTTTTTTAGTTCCATACGATTGTAAGACCCTCATGGGGGGGGGCCGCCTCCTCCGCCCCCCATTGTTAGTGTCAGTAATATCCCAGGGTGTGGCAGCACCACCCAGTGGCGCGGCGCCCCCCATTGTTAGTGTCAGTAATATCCCAGGGTGTGGCAGCACCACCCAGTGGCGCAGCGCCCCCCATTGTTAGTGTCAGTAATATCCCAGGGTGTGGTAGCATCACCCAGTGGCGCGGCGCCCCCCATTGTTAGTGTCAGTAATATCCCAGGGTGTGGCAGCAACACCCAGTGGCGCGGCGCCCCCCATTGTTAGTGTCAGTAATATCCCAGGGTGTGGCAGCACCACCCAGTGGCGCGGCGCCCCCCATTGTTAGTGTCAGTAATATCCCAGGGTGTGGCAGCATCACCCAGTGGCGCGGCGCCCCCCATTGTTAGTGTCAGTAATATCCCAGGGTGTGGCAGCACCACCCAGTGGCGCGGCGCCCCCCATTGTTAGTGTCAGTAATATCCCAGCGTATGGCAGCATCACACAGTTACTGTGTTTATCAAATGATAGGGGAGCATGTTGTTGATGGTAATATGGCCAGTTGAATGAAATACATGTGTCATGTGCTAATCAGATAATAGAGGAGTGAACTGCTGACAGTAAAATGTCCAGACTTATCCCAGTTGGGGCAAACAGTTTGAAGATTTGGATTCCATTATCCCCTTCATTCCAGTGACGTGTTTTACTGATTTACTTTAGTGTCTCGCGATGAGCTTATTCAGCTTGGACAAACTTATTTGCGAATGGGTAATGGAAGGTTTTATTTAACCTCTCCAGTTTTAAGAATTTCTTCAGAGCTGAATGAAATAGTTTGGAGAAAAGAAGAATAAAATAGATAATACGCCACTGGACTGAATTGGATAACAATAAAGTTTTCATTTTTTTTGCAGAAAAGCCAGTTATACCACAATAACACCCCTGTTATAATCTCCACAATAGTCTTGAAGAAGAGAGCCCAACAATATTTCAGCAAATAAGGTGCTGCATTAGTCCCACAATGGTGACATGTTATTTACCAGTAGTACATAGGACACCTGGGTGTCTGAGAACGATTGATTACAATAAATCCAACGTCGACTACATGATTAAGCAGTTGTGACCTGACACTACTCCCCTCTCTCTCTCTCTCTCTCTCTCTCTCTCTCTCTCTGTTCCCTACTCTTGACAATATGACTCTCAAGAATCTGTTTCATGTATTTCATTTCCTCTTTCCTCCTGTGTCTTTGTCTCTTTCCTCTATCCTCAAACCTTCTTCTTCTTTAAAAGACTGCCTCTGACACCGTATTTGGCTAACAAACGTTCAAAGTTATATTTTCCTTTATTGTTTCCTATTAAATAGCTTATTGCCATCACCATCATCTTCATCTTAACCTAAGTGTGTGTTATACATGGTCTGCTAGGATTCAGCAACAGGATGTACAAAAACACACATAAACTAAAGTGTCACCACGGTGTCCAGCTTACAAAGACCTGTAGTGGAGAGCAGCAGATGTAATGCCCCTTCAGTTGGACAAATATATGGTAAGACGAATGGAACTGTCTGGAAAAAGGAACTGTTATCAGGTGTCCTCAGGCCGAAGATATTACTGTCCTAAACAGAACTCTTCCTCTCCCCAGCACTCCCACACACACACACACACAATATATATATATATATATATATATATATATATATATATATATATATATATATATATGAGAGTGTGTGTGTGGGGGGGGGGTATAGACAGATACATAGATTGAATGGGATATGGAGAAAAAGGAGTCAATGGTGATGAAGTGTGCCCAGAGAGAGAGACATCTGGTTCGTAGGGAGGATGCTGGGATACAGAACTATGACGGAAGAAACTCAGTAAAATATAAATAAATAAAATGCCGGAGTCGTTTGTGGAAAAAAATATAAAAAGGACCAAAATTAAAACAAGTGCTGCCAGGCACAACAAACTTCGCCCGACAGCAGCTTTTTTATTGCTGTTAAATACTGAAATGATACTTCCATTTAGTGTCAATACACAATTGAAGTCTAAGGCAATGACGCAAATGATTTCAAGTTACGCCCTTTGAAAATCCGTGATCTTGCGTTTGACCTTTCAAGGTCACTCAACATGAAAGGTCATGGTGCCAAATAAAAGCCCATATAAGACTTCCTATATCTTGATAGTAGTAACTATTTATCTTTAACGAGTTTCGAGTTATAGCCCCCTGAATATCCGTGACCTTGAGTTTGACCTTTCATGGTCACTTACGGCCAAAGGTCATTGTACGAAGTTAAAACCTTTATGGGACATCCTATATGTTGATAATAGTAAATATCTCTCTTTTACCAGTCTCAAGTTATAGCCCCTTGGATATACGTTACCTTGAGTTTGACTTTTCAGTCACTCAAGGTCAAAGATCTTGGTGCTGAATGAAAGCCTATATTACGAGTTCCTGTATGTTCATAATAGTAAATATCTCTATCTTCAACCGTTTTCAAGTTATAGCCCTCTGAAAATCCGTTACCTTGACTTTGACCTTTCAGGTCTCTCAATTACCTCCAAATTTGATCACTTTCTTTTGGGACCAGTGCCAACATATCCTGAGTTTCATGTTATTTTATCCAGCCGTTTTTCCGTAATGTCTTTAACAAACAAACTCGACCAAAAACAATACCTCTCCGGACTGCGTGCGGGCGAGGTAACACAGAAACTTGACCAAAAACAATACGTAGCTGGACTACGCCCGGGCGAGGTAATGAGAAAATATGTAAATGACAAGGTAACTAGGAAAGAAATGAAGAAATCCTTGTGTTAAAGTTATGGCTCGAAGGGGGAAAGATTGTACGTAAACTTGAGAGAGAGAGAGAGAGAGAGAGAGAGAGAGAGAGATTAAACTGACACATATAAGGAAGGAGAGACTGGACCCATGTCCGCCATCCTATCTTCCGATATTTTCCCCAGTATCTCCTAAAACCTTTTCCTGCCGCCTGCTTCTCTGATTGTGATTACACGTCCCATAACCCTGCCTCCTTCACCTCATTTCATCTCACACCACTCCAGCAAATTAGAAAAAAATGTATACGGGTGCAAATGGCAAATACTTATAACAAACTTATGAATAGTGGGTGTATGAACATGCAGACGTTACAGTATGTACATCCTTTTCATGTAGACATTTTGTTGATCGCATTGTTAACATAAAAACAGATATTACAAAGTCATATTAAAAGAAACGGCAAGGAAGAGTGGCTAGGGTGCCTGGTAACAATATTACGTGCTAAGTGTGTGGGTGAAACCAGACATTTATGCCAACAGTCTGTGGCAGCTGTGTTACCTAAAGTGTTGTGTTGTCCTTGTGATGATTAATTTGCCAAAGATGATTGTATCTGTTTTGTTAAGATATATCTCATCGGACGATTACTTTGTAAGACGTAATAATATCATGGGACACACACACACACACACACACACACACACGTGAGAGCAGTACAGGGAACAACTGATATGGCTTGGTGTGTCGACGGTTTGGTGGGATGAGTCACACGAGTGTCCTTGCCTTACCATACGTGATATTATTATTATATACTTGTTACTCCACCACTTTACCAGTAATATTTAGTGATAATTATTTGTAGTTATAACTGTTGACCTACACTTGTCCGAGTTTTTAATCGAGACATGGACACGGACAAATAAATATTTTCTCTTTAGTATATATGCATAATTATATTCAATGTAATGGAAAACGAGCATGGAAATGTAGAGCGAATGCGTGGAAAACCAGGAAGGTTGAAAGCATGAAAGGGAGAATGAGTAAATATGAGACGCGAGATTAATAAAGACCTGACAATGAAAAGCAGCGAAGCAAACAAAGCAAGAGAGGGAAAAACTCAAAATCAATGTGCTCTCCACCAGTATCAGAATTCAGGGGATAAACACGACAGGAAAAAGGATGACCCAAACAAAAATCGCATCGGAGAGTTAAAAATATGTAAAGACAAAAATGTTAATGGATGTAGTGGAGCGCTGACCTATAAATTGTTTTGAAAATATAGTGAAATGAGAGCCAATAAAATAAGAGAGGTTTGTGAAATGAGGTTGGTAGAGTGGCGGGGTTGAGTAGGTGGGGAGGAGGTGAGGTGAATAGGAAGATGAAAAAGAGAAGGGAAATGCAGGTTAGATAAGGAATGGGAGAGAGAAATGAAAAGGAAAGGTGACAATGGCAATAAGAGGGCGTGTGGGGGAGAAGGGGTTTTGGTGATGACATATGTGAGTGGGAGGGGGACTTAATGATGCTGGGAGGGGGAGAGCAGAAAGAGGAAAGGGTATTCTTCACCTCACTGAGTTACTTATTTCTTCTTATCTTAGTCAGCTTCCTTCCTTCCCTCCCTTCTTTCTTCCCTTCATCAGCTTAGCATTCTTCATAAGTGTTTTTCATCTTGGGAGCTTTTCAGGCTGTGAGAAGGAGGGAGGTGACAAGAGAAGAAGAGATCAGTTGGATGGAAGTAGTGCAAGCAATGAAGAAAGTTAAAATGGGGAAAGCCCCAGGAATTGATGGAGTGTGTGGTGAAATGCTGAAGCATGGCGGAGAGGTTGTCGTAGAATGGATGTGGAAGATGTGCAGATTGGCTTAGGAGGAAGTTAGAGTCCCGGAGGATTGGAAGTCAGGTATAATTATTCCCCTGTTTAAAGGAAACGGGGAAAAAAGTATGTGGTAATCATAGGTGCATTTGTCTTCTTAATGCAACAGGAAAAGTATTTGGTACGATACTTACTGACAGAGTTAGAGAAACAACAAAGGAATTAGTTGGAGAAGAATAGGGAGGTATCTGGAAAGAATGAGGTTGTGTAGATCAGATAATCATCCTTAGATCTTTAATGGAAAAGTTTCGAGAGAAGGGAAAAGATGTTGTATGCGGCATTCATGGATTTGAGAAAGCATCTTTGAGAAAGCATCTGACAGAGTGGATAAACAAAGAATGTGGAAAATCTTTAGAATATATATAGGGTAAATGGGAAGGTGTTGAATGAGTGAAGAGTATGCATGACGATGCTAAGGCTGCAGTGCGTGTGGATAGTAACCTGAGTGAAGTTTTCTAAATAAATGTTGGACTGAAACAGGGATGTGTCATGTCTCCATGGTTGTTCAGTCTATATATGGATGGGGTTATTAAAGAGGTACAAGATAGGACAGTGAATATTGGAGCGGCCCTAATGACAGAGGGCAGCGTTTGGAAGTTTCCTGTACTGTTGTTTGCGGATGATACTGTGTTGTTAAATGAAGACGAAGGGGAACTGCAGGGCTCAGTGAATGAGTTTGGGAGAGTGTGTAAGAAGCGGAATCCAAAGGTGTATGTAGGGAAGAATAAAGTTATGAACTTAGAAAGACAATCACTGAATGTACAGTAAGACTGGATGAGGAGGAAATGGAATATGTGAGTGCTTTTAAGTACTTGGATAGTGTGATGAGTAAGGATGGAAGTTTGGAGGATGAAGTGCCTGAAAGAGTGCAACAATGAAGAAAGGTTGCTGGTTCTTTGGGAGCAGTGATAAGAAATTGGGAAGTGAGCATGGAAATTAAAAAGTCGCTGCATGAAAGTATTGTGATACCAACTCTAAAGTATGGAAGTTAAGCTTGAACCTTGCTGGAAGGACATAAATCAAGAGTGAGAGCAGTGGTAATGAGATATTTGAGAGGAGCATGTGAAGTTACATGAAGAGACAGGCTAACTAATGAGGAAAT
This sequence comes from Coenobita brevimanus, assembly GCF_032717465.1. Classification (NCBI taxonomy): domain Eukaryota; kingdom Metazoa; phylum Arthropoda; class Malacostraca; order Decapoda; family Coenobitidae; genus Coenobita; species Coenobita brevimanus. Next base: position 32,771,048 of record NC_136967.1, read on the forward strand.
GAAGGAGAATTGTGGTGTGGATGTGAATGTGATAGCAAGCATTAGGAGAAATACACTGAGGTGGCTTGACCATGTGCACAGAATGGAGAGCGAAAGACTAACGAAGAGAGTGTATGTGATATGTGAGTGAGGTGGAGGGGGGGATAGGGAGAGGGAGGCAGAATATGAGATGGAGGGATGGAGTGGAAAGGTATATAAGAGAGGGGGGTTTGAGTTGGAGGGAGAGCAGTGAAATGGCAGGGGACATTGCAATTTGTTTGTGGCCAACCCTCACGGGACTGAGGCCTGTTTTTGTTGCCTCTACAGGTACAGTCAGTATTTCTGCGCTGCTAGTTTAATCAGTTTTGTCTTTTTGTTTTTTCCTTTTGTACTTTTTATAACTGTAGCCATGATTTTTCCCACTTCAATATAATCATTACCTTCAACTTACTCTGTTCCTCAACCATGAGATACATGTTATCTTTCAGATAATGTGGTTACTTTTCTCTTGCCAGGATCTTTACTGCTTCCCTTTATTCCTAACCTGCCATTAACTTTTCCTGCTCACAAAGGTTCTTATCTACGCAACTAATTTTCTCTACTTTCGCTTATTTTTTTTTTTTTTTTTTTTTTTTGGTACCTCCTTTACTCCTTTCATATTTCTATCACACAAATTTTTCCTCTAATATTTTTACTGTAGGCATGATTATTACTGTCTCGTTTTATTTCCTCCCTCTCACTCTTTTCTGCATTCAGAAGCTTTATATTTCCCAGTTAGTCTTGCAAACATTAAATTTATTCAAGCCCTTTTTTTTTTCTTATTGTACCGGTACGTTTTCTTATTACTTACCATCCCCGTTATTCTATTTTAAAAACATAAATTTCATTAGCTACTACTGCAGCTACACTTCTGTATATCTATTGTAATTCTTTCCCTCTGTGTCCATTTTCTCCTGTCATGCAACAAACAACAATATTTCCCTCCTGCCTCTCTCGCTTTCAGTAATTATCGGCCTCTCACATCATCACATTTACTAAAGTACGCATTTCGGGGAAGCGTTTCTGTACCGACTCAATATTATCTGTTTAGACACAGGTATATGCAACTGATAAAGGACCAAGACGCGAGGATGAAATGTGTACGGAGAAGGACAACACAAGGATGTCACACCCTGGTCTTAACCTGGTATTCAATGGCATGACCGTCATAGAAATACAATGAAATATATGCAGATGGCTTTGTTGTGTGGCAGATCCAAGGTGTGGGAGAGATGATGAAATAAGGATGACTTTATGGCCCACATCACTAAGCAAGCTGTTTGTTAGTTCTCCTGTTTGTGTGCTTTTTGTTGCTTGGTTTCTGCATCCTACCTCACATAATATCTTTGGTTGGAATTTGGACTGGGTTTCGTAAGCCAAATAAATTCGTTTGGGAGTGTAGGTATAAAATCCGAAACAGGTCCTCGGGCTGAAGGTCATTAAAGTTTGGTGATGTTTGGCGAGTATCAGCATCTTGAGGCAGAATTGGTTACACAGTTGAGTTCCCGATATTACACTCGAAAAAGCTGTTTTATCAACATCACAAGAGTCTGTGCTATCAACAGTCACATTCACTAGCATCTCGTCATTAACCTCTGTCTTAGTATAATACGTACACTCGGTTTTTTATGTCTGGTCGGAGTGAGTATGGACGTACTGTATGCTCGTTGGCTCACTTTTCTAAATTTTTAGGGCTGTCCCATTGGCATCGGCCTTTATTTAATTATTTTTTTACCCTTGTGGTAGTGTATAAGCTACCTAGTTCTCATTCCCCTCCCTTCCATGATGGTTTGGTACAGTGGGTGTATGTACCTTTGTACTGATTGTCTTTGCCTCCTGCCCACAGTCGCTTCTAACCAATTACTCTGGGACAATGAGCACATGGTCGGTCATGCATGGAGTGGGATGAGAGGGCAATTTCAGCCTTAGTTATTGTTCTGGATTTACTTTCCTTTGCTCGCTTCTCTCTTTCTTCCCACGTCCCCCTAGTGGGGAAGGGGGTTACTATGTCGGCCATACCCAGTCCCTCCCTTATGGAAGGGGCCGGCTCTGAAAATTCGCTGATTACAACATGGAGTGACTCCCGGACTGACCGCCGCCAGACTTGAACCCCGCAAGACATTAGTATTTATAATGCTTTATGTGTGCGGCTTTGTGCTCTAGGTTCAGCTTCTCTGGCTGGCATCAGTCCTTTGATTATCAGGAAGCTGATTGATGGCTGTGCTGGCGAGGTTGAATGAGTTACAAAACATGCTGATGGGAAACTAATTACCTCGCCCTGACGGAGTCCGGCGAGGTATTGTTTTTGGTTGAGTTTCTTTGTTTGTCAGCGACATCACGGAAGAACGGCTGAATGAAATTAAATGAAACTTTCAGGATATGTGGGCACTGGTCCCCCCCACCCCCCCACCCCTCCCAAAAAAAGTGACTAAATTTTGGAATTAATCGAGTGACATTGAAAGGTCAAAACCCAAGTCACTGATTTTCAGAGGGCTATGACTTGAAACCAGTTGAAGATAGAGATATCTACAATTATCAGCATAAAGGAACTCGTAATATGGGCTTTTATTTGGCACCAAGACCTTTGGCCATGAGTGACCTTGAAAGGTCGACAGCAAGATCACAGATTTTCAGATGGTGTAATTTGAAAACATTTGCTCCATTACCTTAGACATTCATTGTGTACCATACTGACACTAATGACAGTATCAACTCAGTATTTAACAGTAATAAAACGACTGCTGTAGGCCAAGGTTTGTTGTGCCTGGCACCACTTGCTAAGACTGTGAATGTCACAAAGGTTAAACACTTGCTCAGACTAAGTTTCATTGTCATGACGCCCAGCCAATGAACCCACACTTCATGACCTCCTGCAAGGGCGTTATCACCTGCTGCGACTCATGAAAAAGAAGGAGGAGGACATCATACATAAACTTGCTCAGGGAGATATTGTTGACGCTAAGTTTATCACTTGGTTTTCAGGAGGAGTCAGGACATGGACTGCTGCTCTTGTGTTGACTTTAGGCAAACTTAATCTCCCAGATCTCCATTAACGTTTGTTATGAAATTGTTAATATCAGGCCTGATGTTTCTAACCCCCTTTACTGCATCAAAGGTCAAACTTATGGGTCGTCTCTGTCTCTGGCAACAAGTACCTCCATAACCATATATATTTTTTTCTCCTAGGAAAACTATATTTGCGTTATGGTAAATTTCAGCGAACCAATTTATAGGCAGGGCGTAACTCCCTTATCCTCAAGGGGGGAGGGGGGCTATGCCGCTAAGCACAACCATGGTTTTTACTCCGGAAAACCAAATCATGCGCAGTGGCAGATTTCTACGCTGACAGTTTTAGTCGGTATAAGATTCCCATATGTCCACCCCTCCCAATAAGTAATATAGTTCTAGATTAAGCCTACTTCGGAGGTGCTGCTATCTACAGTTTGCTTTGTCTCTTAATATGGTTAATTGTTTTACTGTTTGTGCTTGCTTTGACCCTCTACTTTTGAAATATTCTCCTGCTCTGGAATGACAATCACAGTTTTATTGTCCTTGTGTAAACTTTTCATTCCTTTCCTTATTCTTCTTATCCCTTTTACTCAGTCCCTTTTTTTTTTTTTTCAGCATTTGCTTTATTCTGCTGGCGGATTTAACGTGTGTGTGTGTGTGTGTGTGTGTGTGTGTGTGTGTGTGTGTGTGTGTGTGTGTGTGTGTGTGTGTGTGTGTGTGTGTGTGTGTGTGTGTGATTCTCTTTCTCTCTCTCTCTCCACCACTAATCTCATACTCCAAACAACTTCCGCTGCTCTTACAACTCATAATCAAGTTGTATGTAGGCGGTCCTTGAGGCTGCCGTCAGCAGTTTTTATGCAAATGTGACGCCGCTGCCGCCACAACTTGTTAAGATAACACTGAAATTTGCCTGTAAATTTTGTAAGTTTAGTAATGTGGTTCACAACTCAAAGTCCTTCATGTAAGTTTTGCCTGCATTTAAGAGACGCCTGTTGACTTGAGACACAGTGAATTTACAACACAGTCATTAATAAACAATTGATCGTAACCAGAATTAAGTAATAAACTACATCAGTATGGCGACTTGTTACGTCTCCACAATAATCCACCCTTAGCCTCCACAGCATAGCTCCACTCTTTATACCACATTGTACCATAACACTCTCACCTTCCTCCACATTTCCTTCTTTCACCTCTACCCTCTCCCTTCACCACCGCATCATTGCATCACATCACCGCCACCACATGACTACACTCCCTTCTTTTCCACACCATAACCCAACCACCGTATCACTTCAGTACCTCCCTCCACATCCAGAGCACTGCACTCAGTCTTCCACACCATAAAACCTTTCTTCACGGCACCCTCTCTCTCCACATCTTTCATGACCCTCCCTTCACACTTACCTATATAAAGGGTAAAGTTGTAAGTGGGTTAGGAGGAAAACAAGATAGATGCACAGCATAAACTCTAAAACAGAAGATCATTGTTGCTGTTGCTCTTGCAACTCCATTTTCATCTGTACGTGGACCCAGTGGACCGAAGGAAACCAGCTACCTCAACCATTCGCTCACAGATATAATTTTATTAAAGTTAATCTGAAGACTTATCTGTGCTGCAGTAGTGTAGTATGTGAGGTGGTAGTGTATTAGTCCAGGTTAGGAGGTTAGAACAAGGTGGCTGGCCCACAAACTTTCCATGTTCAGTGTCTTCCATGTTTTCCCATTAATCCTTCCTCTCACCTCTCCCTTCCATCTTCTTTACTTGACGTTATAAAAGTAGAACTAATTCAAAGCAAAGCATGTGAAACGGAAGATAATAGCAAAAGTATTAGAGTCTTACGGTGCATATTTGAAGGAAAGGGAGGTAAAGAAGGTGACATGAAAGTGAAAGGGTACAGTGCATTCAGACGATTTTGTGTGGCTTTGTATTAGAAGATAGTGTTATTTAACTCTTTTACTGTGTGAGAGTTTTCTTAACTTTAGTATAATCGTTTGGTTACACCAAGGAAGAGATGTAACAAGAAAGTGCAGTAAGAGAGTGCAGCACCCACGCACACCAGCTGGTCTTAGGACCGAATATCTGACTGTGCCATGTGGCCTTAACCTTCGACATATTATTCACAAGATCATATTACTCCATTCTTGCCAGACACTTTATTCTTCCACCAACCTTTGTTCAGACAAGATCAAAACTAAAATGACTTTTTCCAGTTTACTTGACCTTTGATCTGTTTGTGTTACTTCGACTTTTGACTGATTGTTTTCAAAATCTCTTTATCCTGGCTTAAATTTCAAGCCTTCCACAGAACACAGTATATATCGGATAATGGCTGTTCAGGGTGACTTTACCATGTGACATTGACCTCTCACGTGTCGTTCTCAACTACCGTAAGTCGTCATTTTAGGTGATCCTCAGCTTGTCCACCATGTTTGATCGATATCATATCAAAATCGGTTTGTTTACACACAGATACATTAATCGAAATTTGACCTTGTCCCGTAATCTTTACCTTTGATGATTGTTCTCGGAAGTGAAGCCCTTCATTCTTGCCTGACTCTAAACACTTCCACCTGGTTTGGTTCGAAAGCGATAAAAATTGTTGAGTTGACCCTGCCGTATGACCTTGAACTTTGACCTATCATTGTGTCCCTGACCTTTGACTGATTGGCCTACAGACAGAATAATTCATTCATGTATTTTCCTATACGTTTACACAAATATTGCTCTGATTCCAATATAAACCGTTTAAACTGACCTCATCGTATGATTTTGACCTTTTCCCTACTTTTCTATAAAAAATAATAAAGCTTACTTCCTGGCTGACCCTCAGTCCTAACACCAAATATAGTTAAAATCGTGTCATAACTGAGATATTTAAACACACACACACACACACACACACACACACACACACACAAGGTTAAAATTTTGCTCTTGCTGTATAACCTTGGTTTTTGACTGGTTGTTTTCAAAATCAAATCACTGATATCCCCCAGGTTTAACCTCTTGATTAAAAACTGTTTATATTGATGTGGCTGCATCATACTTTGACTGAGAGCCGTGACTTAGACCATCAGTCTACTAATCTCTGTAACGATGGGCTTAACTAGTGTTTACCTCTTAATCTCTCTATGATGTTTGTCTTGGTCGGATAAAAACTATATTTTTTTTTTGTTGACACACACACACACACACACACACACACACACACACACACACACACACACACACACACACACACACACACACACACACACACACACACACACACACACACACACACACACACACACACAATCTAAAAAATACAAAAACTCAAGCACAAACACACACACACAAACACACACACACACACACACACACACACACACACCATCGCTAATGCTTCGCGAGTTGTCGTGTACTGTACTTGTACGTCATGGAACTGAAGGGACTGAACTGGAAAAGACAGAGAAGATGTTACACCTGTTGACTGACAGAGAAGTTGTTACACCTGTTGACTGCATGCTGATCATTTAGGCAGGTACAGTATTATTGTTTCCATTATTATCACTGTTATGAAGCCTTTCACTGGTCAGATATATTAGGACATGCCATTGTGTGAATGACCATTTAATTAATAGGCAGTATTTATCAGCGTCATGGGCTTCTGGTTGGATGCTGCACTGTGTTTGAGTAAACATGTAACAAATATGCAGCCCACCCAGTGTTACTGTGACAAAACCCTGCATTATTGCCTGCATTTCATCAAACAAAACACAGGGATAACAACTCATATCAGTTACGCAATTAATGTAACAACTTTTTATCAGCACAGGATTATTGTTTTATTTTTCACTAAGTTCATGAAGCTGCTGTAATCTATAATACTTTTTATAAGTTTCTTGTAATCATGTTATGCCAAATAGTATATAATGTGATGTTGGGTCGATACATATATGAGTCTTCGCGTGTGTAAATGACTCCATATCTGGTTCATGGATACATAAAGTTTATGTAAAAGACTGGCGGAGCATCGGTGGTGATGATACCTACTTCACTGCCAATACACATCCCAAGATTTTGTCTTTGCATTTCTCAAGAAAAAGAGGTTAGACAATTTCCTTCAGCCCCGCAACTGTGAAGACTTTTTATGTGTAATTTTTGCGACCGACACAGGATCATGGTGAACGAATAAGAGACCATTTATAATGAAGAGGTGAGACACAATCTCCATCAACGTCTTCATTACGATATTATTTGACCATGTTACTTAGCTTTAGAAACACCTCTACTACTGTAGGGGTAACCTGCAGCATCTGGTGCTCTTGAGAGAGAGAGAGAGAGAGATGTAATGATGTGGAATACTTAGGATTCTCTCTCTCTCTCTCTCTCTCTCTCTCTCTCTCTCTCTCTCTCTCTCTCTCTCTCTCTCTCTCTCTCTCTCTCCCTCTATCTGTCAATATGTCTGTCTGTCTGTCTGTCTGTCTGTCGGTCTGTGTGCCCATACTGTATGTCGTCAATGTCTGTGAGGGGAGGGTGTTTACCTCCAGTACCCACCACCATTATACACTGTGCTAGCAATATAGGTTTGGTACTGTCACCCACGTTCATATTTACTCAGAATACTTCTGTCAGTGTTTGCCAGTTAACTCCAGTCAGTTCAGTGCTGATTCATTAGGTACAGCACAGGCACAGGCTGGCCCAATTACAACCAGGCAGACCACGTAAGATACATTCAGAACTTTCACATTTAATTCATATTTCAAATTATTTTATTTCCATTTAGTACCAGGTAGATCTGTTCACGCAAATAACAAGGTAAGTCAGTCAAGGCCCTTCTCATCAATTCTGGCCCGGCCAGGTCAGTTCAAGGCCATTTGCTTCCAAAAAGGTCTACTTAGTTCCAGCTAAGACTTTTGAAGGCCTTAGGATCAGCCGCGGTGGCTGAGTGGTTAGCATCGCTAACTGCAAAGCTGCCGGCCCGTTAGCGCCAGGGTTAGTATCCTGGTGCGGGCAGGTGGCATCACTGGACTCAGGTGTGCATCCACCATTTGTGGGCTGGCAGGTAAAATGAGTACCTGGTGGAACACCTAGGGGAGGTAACTGTGGTAACCTGGATCATGCAGTGGCTCTGTAGCCCAGGATAATGGGTGAATATCTCGCCACTGGCTCAAAGGCTTATGTTATGGAGATGAGCACCGCGGCTAAGTGCAGCATGGCACCTACCTCCACCTTTACTTTTACCTTTTTACATTATGTTGGGCCAACCAAACCCGTTCAGGTTCATGGACTTAAGCAGAGGTCGAGTTTAAGTCTACTGAGAGAACTTCATATATTACCACGTCAGTTCAGATAAGATGAGATCCATGACGGATGGACTGGATATGAAGGAGTAGGTGGAGTGGGTGGGAGTGTGGTGGATGGACAGGCAGGATGGGATCAATACACCCCGTGAAGAAAAGGTGTTACATGAGGGATGACCTTGGCATAGGAAGGTGTAAGGGTCGTCTTCTAAGAGGCATTGTAGGCATCTTTTCCCTTGCAATTAATTATCCATCTACTACTCCATGGTCCTCTTAGTGTAAATTATGGGCCTGACATCGACAAAGGTTGCCTTAGTGACGTAGATGTAAGAATAATGATGCTGTGGTGAAAATACATCGTTTTATAAAAGGTGCTTCGATTCCTCCACAGCTACCTAGAACTGGCCAACAGCCATAAGACTGGGACGGGGAGATGGGCGGGAATTCTATAGGTAAGGGAAGAAGAACTGGTTAGCTGGTGGTGGGTGATGGAGGAAGATGGAATGACTACTCCCGGTAAAGATCTGCGTTGTATGAGGGGTGATATTGGCATAGGGAAGGTGTAAGTTTTATTTATTGGGAAGGGGGTACCAAAATACTGTGGTAAGAAAAGAGCTGAGGAATAAGAACCGAGGACAGTGAAAGGAGTGGGGCAGGAGGAGATAAGCAAGAGACAGGAGTGAGAGCAGAGAAAAGGAGAGAAGAAACAAGTGTTATAACAGGAAGGGAGATAAAAGAAAGGCGAGGGATAACAGGGTATGAGGGCAGAGTGAGGAATGGGGTAAGAAAAGAAGAGAAAATGGTGTAGATTTAGAGATGAGGAAAGTAGAGTGGCAAGAGGAGAGGGAAAAGATGTGGATATAGAGATGAGGAAAGTAGAATGGTAAGAGGAGAGGAATGCATGGGAGTGGCAGGGTATGGGGCGTGATGGGACAGGGTGACGATCGACGTTGTGGGTGGACCGAAACAGCTTCTGCATTGGTTTAATTCAACGTTTTCTCCTTCCAAAGCAAGAAGAACATCGACCGTTGCCAAAATAATCAGAGAACTTAATATATTGGGGTCTTGGTCAAGAGAAATGTTGCTTAATTCACTGAGAAGCCCCGGAATATGAAAGGTTAATTCCAATCATCCAACCCGGAATGCTGAAATTTACCTCAGAACCTGTTTATGCACAAACTCCATTAGGGACAGCTTTTTTCAGCGTCCCGTCAGCGACTGCCTTAATGCTGCCCATTAGGTCGATATTCCAGCTATATCACCTTACCTCTTCCCCAGTTCAGCCTCCTTTGCCCTGTCACTACGAGGTTCTTGTTATGCTGAGAAAAAAAAAAAAACTCTGAGGGTAGCAAGAATGAAATAAAGCCATTGAACCGAAAGGATTAATGATCATTGTTTGGGTTCATTCATTATCAGTACTAGACGTTGACGAGGAACCTACACGTGTTGGCGCAGTGCATCCTGGGTGGAGTAGCTGCGGTGTCCACCCAGTAGCCAAATATCCACACATTTTCCCAAACAGTAATGAAACTTGTCCCAAATATTAATATTACTATAAATATTCGGAGTAACACACGAATGCTTACATATCTATATATTAAACTCTGAAGAGTAAAAGTGAGACCTACAAGATGAGACTACTTCAGACTTGGCTTAGTATGATATCTTGTGTTTCTATTGTAACTAACCTACAAGAAAAACACAAACTAATATGTCTACTGCTGTACTTAGCATAAGTTGAATATCCCGGTACAGAATACTGGCGCCAGTCATGAAGTCATTTACCATTGCATAACTTTGGTACGGTACTAGGCTGACCTATAGCTAGAAGTTAATTTTTAACGAAGAGTATTCATGAATGCATTCATAAATACGATCATAAAGTATTCGTATTAGCGTTCAAATTCACATTATTTCTATGTATGCGTATTCGAATTTCTAGAAATTTGAAGAAGTCGTATGTGTATTCGAATGTTTAGCTCTTGTATTCATGCCAACCCTGCTCCACACGCCTGCCCGTGCCCCGCTGTGGCGAGGCGCTGTCTGCCACAAGGGAACTGGTTCACTGCACAGAACGGCCTTGCAGGCGTGACTGCTTGGTTGCCAGCTCGGGCAGACAAACCTAGCTTAAATAACAACAACAACAACAATGAATAAATGTGTATAGCATACTAATACAAATGTTTCAGTTGCAATGTAGTGTGATACGGTGTTTATTATTGTTGTTGCTTAACCTTTGTCTGTCTGACCGGGCAGACCCGTCGACCACAGGTAAGCAACTGCTTTGGTGTGGCCGTCCCACAGGAACATCACGGTACATGCACGGTGTAAGGATCCGGCACCCCTAGTGATAAGCAACGCCCCACCAGGGTCGACTCAGGGTCCTTCCCCATGGTGTGGTGCAGGGAAATATGAGGCTTTGCTCCCAGGTGGACGCCGCAGCTGCTTCGCTCCACCCAGGGTACATAGCGCCACCACGTGTAGGTTCATCGTCAGTATCTTCTGTGTAGTGTAGTATGGTGTGGTTTGGTGTGGTGTGGTGTAGTATTATTGAGTGTAATGTAATGTTGTGTACTGTACTGAGGTGTAGTGTAGGGTAAGATAGTGTAGTGTAGTATTATTGAGTGTAATGTAATGTTGTGTACTGTACTGAGGTGTAGTGTAGGGTAAGATAGTGTAGTGTAGTATTATTGAGTGTAATGTAATGTTGTGTACTGTACTGAGGTGCAGTGTAGGGTAAGATAGTGTAGTGTAGTGAGGATAGACAGGTGCTTATGTGTTGCAGTGCAATGTAGCGCAGCGTAAAATAAAAATCTGGCAGGGCAAGAGATTATAACAGCTGACCAATTACATGTATTCATGGAACACAATACATCCAAACACAACCAGGTCAACCACACACACAAAACAGCTGTCAGCAGCAGTTAGTATAACAACAGGCTTTGACTGGCTTTGGATGACAAACATTTATAGAGGGTAGAATAACATAGCCACTTACTGCGTGGAGTTCATCACGTAGTGAAGGTTTGACACAACAGGCAGTTTTGAAATTTGGTAAAAGAAAAATTACATTTTATCTGAACTGTATCTGTTATGTAGAAATCATCACTGACACAATCATATATCATCACCAACATCATCATCATCATCATCATCAGCCACCACCACAATCGTCATCGTCATCATCATCATCATCATAGCCTTAATTTTCACTTATGAGGTGATTGTAGACTAGAAAGAAAGAACTGCAAGTATTTTTTTTTTTCTATATAAGCTTCCTAAGCCTCTAAATATAACAGGTCCACCATTACCTACTCAAAATAATCAGGTGGCAGCCAAAATTAAACTGAAGAGACGTCATCAGACTAAACATAATTACCCTTTCACTAAGACTGGTTTATTATTGTGTTCTTGCTGCTGCAGGACGATTATTTACCAGCTTTGGAAAGAAAGCATATAGTGAGTGGATGGGAAGCAGAGGCATGGGGGAAGTTGAGAGACAGAAGAGAGAGTTATACGTAGAGTGGAAGAGAGAGGTGAAGAGATTAGTAAGAGAAAGAAGAGAGTGGATGAGGAATTTGGAAGCTGTGAGTGTAAAGTGGAGGGAATGTAAGAATATGTTCTGGAAAGAGGTAAAGAGAGTTAGACAGGGTGAAAAAAAGTTAGTCGGGGAGTGAAAGATAAACGTGGTAGATTACTAGTGGAGAAGGGAGAAATAGTGAACAGATGGAGGGAACACTTAAAGGTATTACTGAACATAGAGAATGAAGATAATGCAAGTATACGTAGTTGGAGAATGTCTGGGAGAAGAAGGAAGGTGAGAAGAGAGTAAGAAATCAGTAGGATGAAAGAAGTGGAAATAATGCAGAAAGGGTAAATGGGGAAAGCCTCAAGAATGAATGAAGTGTGTAGTGAAATGCTGAAGCATGGGGGAGATATAGTAGCAGAATGGATGTGGAAGATGTGCAGACTGGCCTGGGAGGAGGGTACAGTCCCGGAAGATTGGATGTCAGGTATAATTATTCCTCTGTACAAAGGAAAAAGGGAAAAAGAAATGTTTGGTAATCATAGGGCCATTTGTCTCCTTAGTGTAAATGGAGAAGTATATGGTAGGATACTTACTGATAGAGTTAGGGAAACAACAAAAGAATTAGTTGGAGAAGAACAGGTAGGATTATGGAAGGAAAGAGGTTGTGTATATCAGATATTCATTCTGAGGTATTTAATGTAAATGTCTGTAGGGAAGGGAAAGAACTTGTATGCGGCCTTCATGGATATGAAAAAAGCATATGACAGGGTTGACAGACAAGAAATGTGAAAAGAATTAAGAATATATGGAGTAGATGGGAAGTTGCTGAATGCAGTGAAGAGTATGTATGATGGTGCTAAGGCTGCACTGCGTGTAGATAGCGAACTGAGCTAATTTTTCTATTTGATAGTTGGATTGAAACAGGGATGTGTCATGGTCTGTATATGAATGGTGTTATAAAAGAGGTACAAGGTAGGGCAGTGGATTTTGGAGCAACGTTAATGAGAGAGGGCAGTATTTGGAAACTCTCTGTACTGTTGTTTGCAGCTGATACTGTATTGTTAAGTGAAGACAAAGGGGAACTGCAAGGTTTGATGAATGAGTCTAGGAGGGTGTTTAAGAAACAGAATCTAAAGGTGAATGTAGGGAAGAGTAAAGTTACAGTCATCACGAGAAATTAAGCCACTGAATGTACAGTGAGGCTGGATGAGGAGGAAATGGAAAATGTGAGTGCATTTAAGTACTTGGGTAGTGTGATAAGTAAGGATGGAAGTTTAGAGGGCGAAGTGCTTGAGAGGGTAAAACAAGGAAGAAAGGTTGCTGGTCATTTGGAAGCAGTGATAAGGAGCGGGGATGTAAAAAACGTTGCTACATGACATTATCGTGATACCAACCCTAACGTACGGAAGTGAACCTTGGATCTTGGTGGAAGGACACAAGTCAAGAGTGAGAGCAGTGGAAATGAGTTTTTTGAGAGGAACACGTGGAGTTACTTGGAAAGACAGATTGACACATGAGGAAGTTAATGAGCATTGTGGTGTGGATATGGATGTTGTAGAAAGCGTTAGGAGAAACACTCTGAGGTAGTTTGGCCATGTGGAGAGGATGGAGAGCGAGAGACTAACAAGGAGAGTGTATACGAGTGAGGTGGAGGGAGGGAAGGGAATGGGAGGCCAAGGATGAGGTGGAGGGATGGAGTGGAGAGGTATATGAGAGAGGGGAGTGTGAGCTGGGAGCAGGGCAGTGAAATGGGGTTGAACAGGGAGGCATGGAGGCAATATGTTTGTGGCCACCTCTTACGGGATTTTGGCATCTGGCAATAAATAGAGAGAGACAGATAAGGAAGACCTCCTTTAGTGACAGGATTGATGCCACAGACCATGACAAAGCTATATATGTTATATGACCACCATTAGGCCATTTGGGGGGGGGGGCTATCACCCTCACACTCAGTGTAGAGGTACCATATTTCAGGGTAACTCTGTACCGAGTGACAAGCCAAATGATTTCCTGTAAACCAGGAAATCATTTAATTCGCTGGGTGGTAACTTTATAACCATCCAACGCACGTTTCGACTACTGACGACCAAGGACCGGGCTAAGGACATGGTATGGATTGCAATATGGAATGTAAGAAGTGCGAATGATGAGGTGAAGGAGAGAGGGATTCTCCAGGTACTTGAGGGTGCAAAAGTGGATATATATGCATGAAACTCAATGGTGAGGTGAGGGTGTGAAAGGGTGGGAATTTGGATGGGGTATATATGCGGGAGTAGGTGAGAACGAAAGAGAAAAAAGAGGGTGTATGTATTGTGTTCAAGAGATGGAAGATGAATATAAGAGAGTATGGATCAGTTGGTTCAAGGACTGTGTGGTTAGGATTGAAAGTAGGAATACAAACGTGGGCGACTGTGTGTGTGTATGCGCCAACACAAGATGATTCAAGGGGAGTGAGAGAATAGTTCTGAGAAAATGTGGAATCATGCATGAAATAGTTTAAGAAGAATGGGACAGCATTTTTTATTGGAGTTATTAATGGAAAAGTACGAAATGTGAAGGTGGATGTGGAGTAGTTGGTGACTGGGGTGTGTCAGCAGAAGTGGATGAGAATGGCAGTGATCTAGTGGACACTTGTGAGGAGAGGTGGTTGGTGATAGCCAGTACCCAATTAAGCAAAAAATGATCCACTGTATACGAGGCGAGCGATGACAAGGGTCACTGATGAACTGAATAAAACTGAAGGCAATGATTGATTATGTGTGTGTGGATGACAGAATGAGAAGGTGTGTAATGGATGGAAGAGCATATAGAGGTTGGGGAAGAGAACTTTCTCACCATCATTTGGTGGTGGCAGAAGTCAAGGTTCAAATGTCATGGAGGAATATAAGGAGGGAGGGGAAGGACAGGAGGAAGTGGTCCATAGGGGGAGGGTTGAAAGGTTGCAAGAGGATGGAAGAAAGATTATAAGAGAGAAATGGAGGAGCATTTGGGTAAATATGATTTGGAGCAGATGGGTGAGGTGGAAGGTGTGTCCAAGTTATTTACAGAAGCAATCTGTGCACCATATGAGGTGGTGTGTGGGGTGAAGAGACGAAAGGGGGTGCAAGGAACACCATGGTGGAATGAAGAGGTGAGACAAGGTGTGGAACAAAAGAAGAAAGCATATAGTAAGTGGATAGGAAGCAGAGGCAAGGAGGAAGTTGAGAGATGGAAGAAAGAGTTATATGCTGAGAGAAAGAGAGAGGTGAAAAGATTAGTAAGAAAGAGAACAAAGAGAGTAGATGAGGAATTTGGAAAGAATTTGAGTGTAATGTGGAGGGACTGTAAGAAAATGTTCTGGAAGTAGGTAAAGAGAGTTATACAGGATGATAATGAAGTTAGTAGGTGAGTGAAAGATAAAAGAGGTACAGTATATTGATAGTGGAGAGGGGAGAAAAAGGAGCAGATGGAAAGAATGCTTTAAGGAATCTTTAAGCATAGAGAATGCGGGTAATGCGAGTATAAATGGCAGGGGAATGGCTGGAAGAAAAAGGGAGGAGAGAAGGGAGGAAGTAGTGAAAGCAATGAAAAATTCAAAACGGGGAAAGTCCCAGGAATTGATGGAGGGAATGGTGAAATGCTGAAGTATGGGGGAGAGATAGTGGAATGGATATGGAAACTGCATAACTTGGCCTGGGAGGAAGGTAGAGTCTTGGAGGATTGGAAGTCAGGTATAATTATTTCCCTTTACAAAGGAAAACTGGTAAAAGACGTGTGTGGTAATCATAGGGGCATTTGTCTTCTTAGTGTAATAGGAAAAGTATATGGTAGGATACCTATTGGCAGCGTTAGGGAAATAACAGAGGAATTAGTTCGAGGAGAACAGGAGGTTTTAGGAAGGGAAGAGGTTGTGTAGATCAGATATTCATCCTTAAGTCTATGGAGAAAATGTTTCTAGAGAAGAGAAAGACGGTGTATGTGGGTACGTAGTCGAATACCCACTTCGGAATCCTGCCTGTTCACGGGGTTGGTTTTCTTCCATATATGTTGTTATTCTGTTTGTAAGGACTTTAGTGAAGAGTTTGTAAATGACTGATAACAAGCTAATGGGTCGATAGTTACTAAGATTTTTTGAGTCGCCTTTTTTGTAAAGTAAAATAACTATTGCATTACATCAAGTTTTGAGAATTTTCTCCTTTTTTATACACTGAGTAGGTAAGTGAGCAAACCTATTTTTTACTTCTACTCCTCCACCCAACAGTAAATCTGCTACTATTCCAACTTCTCCCAGATCCTTCCCTCTTTTCATATTCTTAATTAAAATCTTTGCTTCGTCTGGTGTTACCTCAGGTATTTCACTTGTGTCACCAGAAAAGTTAGCTATTGGAACTATGGTCTTTGATGCATACAGTTCATTGTAAAATTCTTCAACTCTCTTCACCATCTTATCTCTGCATTTAATGACGTCACCGTTTGTGTCTTTCAGTGATATAATTTGTTGTTCCACTTTCAAAAGAATTCTGAGGGGAAAGAATTTTGGAAACCTATATCCAGGCTGATAATGTCGGTCTAGTTCTTCCATTTATGGGACAACTTGCTTTGGTATGATGCAGGTATTTTGTGCATTTGTTTTCCTTGGTACCATAAGTGAAGGTGGAATGTTTCGGGAACCACGACTGGCTGTATTTCTGTGTTATAAGACTTGGCCATAACCCGTCAGTCTGCCCTTCACTATCTGTCCCACCAGACATATCTGTCACCCTCCCACTTGCTGCTTGTTGATAAACTCTCTCTCTCTCTCTCTCTCTCTCTCTCTCTCTCTCTCTCTCTCTCTCTCTCTCTCTCTTTCTCATTAGATGCTTCTGTATTTTTAGAGGTGACATTATCTTTGCCGCTCACATCGACTCCTCTTCCATTACAAGAGACGGCAAGATCTTATGCAAAGTTGCCAAAGACTGCATCTTCTGAGGTGGGATCGTCTTCTAATCGCAGATGGCATCCGCTTCTGTTTGCAAGTGACGTTGAGTTCTTTCCGCAGTTGATATCGACTTCTCTCTAATGGTTACGCTAACAACAATCCGCTGGCAACTTCAGCTTCTTCCAACAGCTGACATCAGCTCCACTCTACAAAAGACGTGAACTTCTCTCTGCGTATGACATCGGGTTCTCTCTCCGGTTACTTCGACTCCTGGCTATATGTGACGTCGCCTTCTCTCGAGACTAGACGGCGACATCTCTCGGCACATGATGTCGACATCTGTCCAAGTAACACCGACTCCTCTCTCCAAGTGTCATAAACTTTTCTACGCATGTAACGTTAACAGCTCTAAAGCCTCTCTGTGACCTTCTTCCCGCAACGAATGTCCATATCTTCCTGCAGGTGACGCAGAAATCTGTTTGCCGGTAATATCAACATATCACAACAGATGGCACATAATTCATTATTTTCAGGTAAGTTTGATTTCTTTCTTTTGATTGAAGACGAGTTTCTCTACCTTGTCCTTAGTCTCTCTCTCTCTCTCTCTCTCTCTCTCTCTCTCTCTCTCTCTCTCTCTCTCTCTCTCTCTCTCTCTCTCTCTCTCTCTCAGTATCAACTTTTGTTTCTTTGCAGGTGACATAATCTTTAATTCTCACATCAACTTGTCTTTCATTGCAAGTGACAGCCAAGTCTTGTCTGCAGTTGTCAAAGTCTAAATCTTCTGAGGAGGCATCGCCCTCTAATCGCAGTGGCATCCGCTTCTGTTTACAGGTGACGTCTAGTACTTTCAGCAAGTGACACGGACTTTTCTCTGCTGGTCACTTATGATATCGACCTTTCTTTGCAGGTGATGTGCAGTTCTCACTGCAAATACAGTATCATAGACTTCTTCTTGCAGGTGATGCCAACTACTCTCTGCAGGTGACGCCAACTACACTCTGCAGGCGATGCCAACTACCCTCTGCAGGGGACGCCAACTACTCTCTGCACGTGACGCCAACTACTCTCTGCAGTTGACGCCAACTACTCTCTGCAGTTGACGCCAACTACTCTCTGCAGGGGACGCCAACTACTCTCTGCAGGTAACGCCAACTACTCTCTGCAGTTCACGCCAACTACCCTCTGCAGGGGACGCCAACTACTCTCTGCAGGTGTTCCAACTACTCTCCGCAGGTGACGCCAACTACTCTCTGCAGGTGACGCCAACTACTCTCTGCAGGTGAACCAAATACTGTCTGCAGGTGACGCCAACTACTCTCTGCAGGTGACGCCAACTAATCTCTGCACGTGACGCCAACTACTCTCTGTAGGTGATGCCAACTACTCTATGCAGGTAAAGCCAACTACTCTCTGCAGGTGACGCCAACTACTCTCTGCAGGTGATGCCAACTACTCTCTGCAGGTGATGCCAACTACTCTCTGCAGGTGATGCCAACTACTTTCTGCAGGTGATGCCAACTACTTTCTGCAGGTGATGCCAACTACTCTCTGCAGGTGATGCCAACTACTTTCTGCAGGTGATGCCAACTACTCTCTGCAGGTGATGCCAACTACTCTCTGCAGGTGATGCCAACTACTCTCTGCAGGTGATGCCAACTACTCTCTGCATGTGATGCCAACTACTTTCTGCAGGTGATGCCAACTACTTTCTGCAGGTGATTCCAACTACTTTCTGCAGGTGATGCCAACTACTTTCTGCAGGTGATGCCAGCTACTTTCTGCAGGTGATGCCAACTACTTTCTGCAGGTGATGCCAACTACTTTCTGCAGGTGATGCCAACTACTTTCTGCAGGTGATGACAACTACTTTCTGCAGGTGATGACAACTACTTTCTGCATGGAACGCTGACTACTTTCTGCAGGTGATGACAACTACTTTCTGCAGGTGATGCCAACTACTTTCTGCATGGAACGCTGACTACTTTCTGCAGGTGATGACAACTACTTTCTGCAGGTGATGCCAACTACTTTCTGCAGGTGATGCCAACTACTTTCTGCAGGTGATGCCAACTACTTTCTGCATGGAACGCTGACTACTTTCTGCAGGTGACGCTGACCACTCTGCTGAAGTAACGTCAACTTATCTCTGCTGGTGACGTCGGCTTCTTTCTGCGGGAAACGTCGACTTCTTTTTACAGGGATCACTCTAATCTCTGTCATCATCACTATTATCATCATCACTATTAGTATTATTGTTACTACTACTATTACTTCTTCTCCTCCACCTCCTCCTCCTCCTCCTACTACTACTACTACTGCTACTACTAGGCTACTACTACTGCTACTCTGTTTTTATTATTAGTTTGTATTATTATTATTTTTGTTATAATGATGATGATGATGATTATTGTTCATCTTCTTGTTATTATTACATTGTTGTTGTCGTTGCTGTTAATTTAGTGGTAACATATTCATACCAGTATTTTCCATGACACATTTTCTTCATTGTTGGATTTTTGGCAGAAAGTCATGGCTTTCGGGCGGTTTTTAGGTGCATAGTTTATGTGTATCCGGGCGGTGTTTAGGTCCATTGTCTCCCGGGTGGTAGTTAGTCTGCCAAAGCTATATAAGGCCTGGCCGAAGCTTCCACGAGCACACACACCACCAAGCCAGTCACGAGACAGGGCGTGGGTGCTGGGCAATCCCCAAGCCCAGTCCTCCCCCCCCTAACTTTTATTTAATCAGCCCATACCCCACTGACCGGGCTAATGTATGGCTCGGCCTGCACTAGAGGGGCAGGGAATCTGTAAACGAACGAAGTTCCACTAGCAGTTCGGGTGGAGCAGCAGCTAGAGCAACATGTCGTACCCAGCCTGTCAGGCCCACCACAGGGACCCACACATCCTCGACACCGCCCACTACTCCTTCCCCACCCACCACCACCTCTGGGAAGGTCAAGTGGTACAGCTTCAGGCCAGGTTATGGCTTCATCACGAGGATGGACAACCAGCAGGACATTTTGTCCACTGCACCGCCATCAAAAAGTCAAGCCTCAGGAAGGTTGGAAAGTCCTTGGTGGAGGGGGAGAGAGTGGAGTGTACTATCAGAAGAGGGAGTAAGGGGCCAGAAGCTGCCTCTGTCACCGGCCCTTCTGGCAACCCCAGATCGACGAAAACATCCACGTCGATGTGCAGCTGCTGAGGATAATACCACCCATGCCCGCAAAACTGCATGCACACAATCTGCAGTTGCAAATCCACAAGAAGACCGAGCAGCCCTCACCATATTAATCCCTCTGCTGCTCCGCCACAACAAACTGCCCTCGATCTCCATCCCTGAAGAGGCAGTCAATGTGGTCACCCCTGCCCCCCAGCCTCCTCTGCCCTCTTAAATGGAAGAAGACCCCAAGAGCAAGAAGAGCCAGGAACAAGATATCCCCGGGGCAAGAAGACCCGGGGAAATAGCCCAACACCCGGAAAAAAAGACCTCAGGACAACTGTCAGGAAAAATTCTCGGAGAATCCCTGGAAAGTCCCTACAACTGAGATAGGATCTAGTTATGTCCACCAGGTAATAACTGGTCTGTCTAGGCACAGCTGAGATGGGATCTAGTTATGTCCACCAGGTAATAACTGGTCTGTCTAGGCACAGCTGAGATAGGATCTAGTTATGTCCACCAGGTAATAACTGGTCTGTCTAGGCACAGCTGAGATAGGATCTAGTTATGTCCACCAGGTAATAACTGGTCTGTCTAGGCACAGCTGAGATAGGATCTATGTCCACCAGGTAATAACTGGTCTGTCTAGGCACAGCTGAGATAGGATCTATGTCCACCAGGTAATAACTGGTCTGTCTAGGCACAGCTGCGATAGGATCTAGTTATGTCCACCAGGTAATAACTGGTCTGTCTAAGCACAACTGCGATAGGATCTAGTTATGTCCACCAGGTAATAACTGGTCTGTCTAGGCACAGCTGAGATAGGATCTAGTTATGTCCACCAGGTAATAACTGGTCTGTCTAGGCACAGTTGAGATAGGATCTAGTTATGTCCACCAGGTAATAACTGGTCTGTCTATGCACTGCTGCGATAGGATCTAGTTATGTCCACCAGGTAATAACTGGTCTGTCTAAGCAAAGCTGCGATAGGATCTAGTTATGTCCACCAGGTAATAACTGGTCTGTCTAAGCAAAGCTGCGATAGGATCTAGTTATGCCACTAGGAAATAACTGATCTGTCTAAAAACAGTTGAGGTGGGACCTAGTAATATCAAAATATTGTTTTAGTAATCAGGTAAGTTCGTTTTTCATGTTGGAGGCGACGTAGACTTCAGTCTATTTCAGTAATGTTAACTTCTTTTATTTTCCTAACCAAGACTCTCTCTCTCTCTCTCTCTCTCTCTCTCTCTCTCTCTCTCTCTCTCTCTCTCTCTCTCTCTATGTTTCTGTATGTTTGTTTGTCTACATATCTGTCACTATGTTATCAAGTCATCTTTCTTTTCAAGTTACTTAGACTATATTTTTGTAACAGGTGTCATGTCAAAAAAATTGCAGGCATCATAGACTTCTTCCTTGAAAGTAGTATCGATTTCTGCTTGCTGAGAACATCGACTTCTCTTTCCAGGTGAAACTGATTTCCCGATGCAAGTGATGTCCACTTCATTCCGAATGCGACGTCGAACCACTCTCCATGTGAAGTCGGGCATTATGTGCGAGTGACGGGAAACCTATTTGCAGTTGACCTGGATATATCACAGCAGGGAAAACCGACGACAAAATATCCAGGTAAAGTTGTCGTCCTCCTTTTCTCTTGCATTTAGTGTCACTCTCTCTCTCTCTCTCTCTCTCTCTCTCTCTCTCTCTTTTTCTCATTAGATGCTTCTGTATTTTTAGAGGTGACATTATCTTTGCCGCTCACATCGACTCCTCTTCCATTACAAGAGACGGCAAGATCTTATGCAAAGTTGCCAAAGACTGCATCTTCTGAGGTGGGATCGTCTTCTAATCGCAGATGGCATCCGCTTCTGTTTGCAAGTGACGTTGAGTTCTTTCCGCAGTTGATATCGACTTCTCTCTAATGGTTACGCTAACAACAATCCGCTGGCAACTTCAGCTTCTTCCAACAGCTGACATCAGCTCCACTCTACAAAAGACCTGAACTTCTCTCTGCGTATGACGTCGGGTTCTCTCTCCGATTACGTCGACTCCTGGCTATATGTGACGTCGCCTTCTCTCGAGACTAGACGGCGACATCTCTCGGCACATGATGTCGACATCTGTCCAAGTAACACCGACTCCTCTCTCCAAGTGTCATAAACTTTTCTACGCATGTAACGTTAACAGCTCTAAAGCCTCTCTGTGACCTTCTTCCCGCAACGAATGTCCATATCTTCCTGCAGGTGACGCAGAAATCTGTTTGCCGGTAATATCAACATATCACAACAGATGGCACATAATTCATTATTTTCAGGTAGTTTGATTTCTTTCTTTTGATTGAAGACGAGTTTCTCTACCTTGTCCTTAGTCTCTCTCTCTCTCTCTCTCTCTCTCTCTCTCTCTCTCTCTCTCTCTCTCTCTCTCTCTCAGTATCAACTTTTGTTTCTTTGCAGATGACATAATCTTTAATTCTCATATCAACTTGTCTTTCATTGCAAGTGACAGCCAAGTCTTGCTGCAGTTGCCAAAGTCTAAATCTTCTGAGGAGGCATCGCCCTCTAATCGCAGTGGCATCCGCTTCTGTTTACAGGTGACGTCTAGTACTTTCAGCAAGTGACACGGACTTTTCTCTGCTGGTCACTTATGATATCGACCTTTCTTTGCAGGTGATGTGCAGTTCTCACTGCAAATACAGTATCATAGACTTCTTCTTGCAGGTGATGCCAACTACTCTCTGCAGGTGACGCCAACTACACTCTGCAGGCGATGCCAACTACCCTCTGCAGGGGACGCCAACTACTCTCTGCACGTGACGCCAACTACTCTCTGCAGGTGAACCAGCTACTCTCTGCAGTTGACGCCAACTACTCTCTGCAGTTGACACCAACTACTCTCTGCAGGGGACGCCAACTACTCTCTGCAGTTCACGCCAACTACCCTCTGCAGGGGACGCCAACTACTCTCTGTAGGTGACGCCAACTACTGTCTGCAGGTGACGCCAACTACTCTCTGCAGGTGACGCCAACTACTCTCTGCAGGGGACGCCAACTACTGTCTGCAGGTGACGCCAACTACTGTCTGCAGGTGACGCCAACTACTCTCTGCAGGTGACGCCAACTACTGTCTGCAGGTGACGCCAACTACTCTCTGCAGGGGACGCCAACTACTCTCTGCAGGTGAACCAACTACTCTCTGCTGGGGACGCCAACTACTCTCTGCAGGTGACGCCAACTACTGTTTGCAGGTAACGCCAACTACTCTCTGCAGGTGACGCCAACTACTCTCTGCAGGTGATGCCAACTACTGTCTGCAGGAGATGCCAACTACTCTCTGCAGGTGACGCCAACTACTCTCTGCAGGTGATGCCAACTACTCTCTGCAGGTGATGCCAACTACTCTCTGCAGGAGATGCCAACTACTTTCTGCAGGTGATGCCAACTACTCTCTGCAGGTGACGCCAACTACTCTCTGCAGGTGACGCCAACTACTCTCTGCAGGTGACGCCAACTACTCTCTGCAGGTGAACCAAATACTGTCTGCATGTGATGCCAACTACCCTCTGCAGGTGACGCCAACTACTCTCTGCAGGTGACGCCAACTACTCTCTGCAGGGGACGCCAACTACTCTCTGCAGGTGAACCAAATACTGTCTGCAGGTGACGCCAACTACTCTCTGCAGGTGACGCCAACAACTCTCTGCAGGTGATGACAACTACTTTCTGCAGGTGATGACAACTACTTTCTGCAGGTGATGACAACTACTTTCTGCAGGTGATGCCAACTACTTTCTGCATGGAACGCTGACTACTTTCTGCAGGTGATGACAACTACTTTCTGCAGGTGATGCCAACTACTTTCTGCAGGTGATGACAACTACTTTCTGCAGGTGATGCCAACTACTTTCTGCATGGAACGCTGACTACTTTCTGCAGGTGACGCTGACCACTCTGCTGAAGTAACGTCAACTTATCTCTGCTGGTGACGTCGGCTTCTTTCTGCGGGAAACGTCGACTTCTTTTTACAGGGATCACTCTAATCTCTGTCATCATCACTATTATCATCATCACTATTAGTATTATTGTTACTACTACTATTACTTCTTCTCCTCCACCTCCTCCTCCTCCTACTACTACTACTACTACTGCTACTACTAGGCTACTACTACTGCTACTCTGTTTTTATTATTAGTTTGTATTATTATTATTTTTGTTATAATGATGATGATGATGATTATTGTTCATCTTCTTGTTATTATTACATTGTTGTTGTCGTTGCTGTTAATTTAGTGGTAACATATTCATACCAGTATTTTCCATGACACATTTTCTTCATTGTTGGATTTTTGGCAGAAAGTCATGGCTTTCGGGCGGTTTTTAGGTGCATAGTTTATGTGTATCCGGGCGGTGTTTAGGTCCATTGTCTCCCGGGTGGTAGTTAGTCTGCCAAAGCTATATAAGGCCTGGCCGAAGCTTCCACGAGCACACACACCACCAAGCCAGTCACGAGACAGGGCGTGGGTGCTGGGCAATCCCCAAGCCCAGTCCTCCCCCCCCTAACTTTTATTTAATCAGCCCATACCCCACTGACCGGGCTAATGTATGGCTCGGCCTGCACTAGAGGTGCAGGGAATCTGTAAACGAACGAACTTCCACTAGCAGTTCGGGTGGAGCAGCAGCCAGAGCAACATGTCGTACCCAGCCTGTCAGGCCCACCACAGGGACCCACACATCCTCGACACCGCCCACTACTCCTTCCCCACCCACCACCACCTCTGGGAAGGTCAAGTGGTACAGCTTCAGGCCAGGTTATGGCTTCATCACGAGGATGGACAACCAGCAGGACATTTTGTCCACTGCACCGCCATCAAAAAGCCAAACCTCAGAAAGGTTGCAAAATCCTTGGTGGAGGGGGAGAGAGTGGAGTGTACTATCAGAAGAGAGAGTAAGGGGCCAGAAGCTGCCTCTGTCACCGGCCATTTTGGCAACCCCAGATCGACGCAAACATCCACGTCGATGTGCACGTGATGAGGATAATACAACCCAGGCCAGCAAAAGTGCATGTCCACAATCTGCAATTGCAACTGCACAAGAAGACCGGGCAGCCCTCACCATATTAATCCCTCTGCTGCTCCACCACAACAAACTACCTTCCGTCCCCATCTCTGAAGAGGAAGTCAATGTTGTTAGTCCTGTTCCGCCGCCTCCTATGCCCTCTCAAAAAGGTAGACGACCCAAGGGGCAAGAAGACACCAGAGGCAAGAAGACCCCAGGAGCATGAGGCCGCCAGGAGCAAGAAGACCCCAGGAGCAAGAAGACCCCAGGAGCCAGATGTCCCTAGGAGCAAGAAATCCCCGTGGCAAAGACCCCCTGGGTAATAGCCTAAAACCACAAAACAGAAAAAACTCAGGACAACTGTCAGAAGAAATTATCGGAGAAACCCTGGAAAGTCCTTACAGCTGAGATAGGATCTAGTTATGTCCACCAGGTAATAACTGGTCTGTCTAAGCACAGCTGAGATGGGATCTAGTTATGTCCACCAGGTAATAACTGGTCTGTCTAAGCACAGCTGAGATAGGATCTAGTTATGTCCACCAGGTAATAACTGGTTTGTCTAAGCACAGCTGAGATAGGATCTAGTTATGTCCACCAGGTAATAACTGGTCTGTCTAGGCACAGCTGAGATAGGATCTAGTTATGTCCACCAGGTAATAACTGGTCTGTCTAGGCACAGCTGAGATAGGATCTAGTTATGTCCACCAGGTAATAACTGGTCTGTCTAGGCACAGCTGAGATGGGATCTAGTTATGTCCACCAGGTAATAACTGGTCTGTCTAGGCACAGCTGAGATAGGATCTAGTTATGTCCACCAGGTAATAACTGGTCTGTCTAGGCACAGCTGAGATGGGATCTAGTTATGTCCACCAGGTAATAACTGGTTTGTCTAAGCACAGCTGAGATAGGATCTAGTTATGTCCACCAGGTAATAACTGGTCTGTCTAGGCACAGCTGAGATAGGATCTAGTTATGTCCACCAGGTAATAACTGGTCTGTCTAGGCACAGCTGAGATAGGATCTAGTTATGTCCACCAGGTAATAACTGGTCTGTCTAGGCACAGCTGAGATGGGATCTAGTTATGTCCACCAGGTAATAACTGGTCTGTCTAGGCACAGCTGATATAGGATCTAGTTATGTCCACCAGGTAATAACTGGTCTATCTAAGCACAGCTGAGATGGGATCTAGTTATGTCCACTAGGTAATAACTGGTCTGTCTAAGCACAGCTGAGATAGGATCTAGTTATGTCCACCAGGTAATAACTGGTTTGTCTAAGCACAGCTGAGATAGGATCTAGTTATGTCCACCAGGTAATAACTGGTCTGTCTAAGCACAGCTGAGATAGGATCTAGTTATGTCCACCAGGTAATAACTGGTCTGTCTAGGCACAGCTGAGATAGGATCTAGTTATGTCCACCAGGTAATAACTGGTCTGTCTAGGCACAGCTGAGATAGGATCTAGTTATGTCCACCAGGTAATAACTGGTCTGTCTAGGCACAGCTGAGATAGGATCTAGTTATGTCCACCAGGTAATAACTGGTCTGTCTAGGCACAGCTGAGATAGGATCTAGTTATGTCCACCAGGTAATAACTGGTCTGTCTAGGCACAGCTGAGATAGGATCTAGTTATGTCCACCAGGTAATAACTGGTCTGTCTAGGCACAGCTGAGATAGGATCTAGTTATGTCCACCAGGTAATAACTGGTCTGTCTAGGCACAGCTGCGATAGGATCTAGTTATGTCCACCAGGTAATAACTGGTCTGTCTAGGCACAGCTGAGATAGGATCTAGTTATGTCCACCAGGTAATAACTGGTCTGTCTAGGCACAGCTGCGATAGGATCTAGTTATGTCCACCAGGTAATAACTGGTCTGTCTAGGCACAGCTGAGATAGGATCTAGTTATGTCCACCAGGTAATAACTGGTCTGTCTAGGCACAGCTGAGATAGGATCTAGTTATGTCCACCAGGTAATAACTGGTCTGTCTAGGCACAGCTGAGATAGGATCTAGTTATGTCCACCAGGTAATAACTGGTCTGTCTAAGCAAAGCTGCGATAGGATCTAGTTATGCCACTAGGAAATAACTGATCTGTCTAAAAACAGTTGAGGTGGGACCTAGTAATATCAAAATATTGTTTTAGTAATCAGGTAAATTCGCTTTTCATGTTGGAGGCGACGTAGACTTCAGTCTATTTCAGTAATGTTAACTTCTTTTATTTTCCTAACCAAGACTCTCTCTCTCTCTCTCTCTCTCTCTCTCTCTCTCTCTCTCTCTCTCTCTCTCTCTCTATGTTTCTGTATGTTTGTTTGTCTACATATCTGTCACTATGTTATCAAGTCATCTTTCTTTTCAAGTTACTTAGACTATATTTTTGTAACAGGTGTCATGTCAAAAAAATTGCAGGCATCATAGACTTCTTCCTTGAAAGTAGTATCGATTTCTGCTTGCTGAGAACATCGACTTCTCTTTCCAGGTGAAACTGATTTCCCGATGCAAGTGATGTCCACTTCATTCCGAATGCGACGTCGAACCACTCTCCATGTGAAGTCGGGCATTATGTGCGAGTGACGGGAAACCTATTTGCAGTTGACCTGGATATATCACAGCAGGGAAAACCGACGACAAAATATCCAGGTAAAGTTGTCGTCCTCCTTTTCTCTTGCATTTAGTGTCACTCTCTCTCTCTCTCTCTCTCTCTCTCTCTCTCTCTCTCTCTCTCTCTCTCTCTCTTTCTCATTAGATGCTTCTGTATTTTTAGAGGTGACATTATCTTTGCCGCTCACATCGACTCCTCTTCCATTACAAGTGACGGCAAGATCTTATGCAAAGTTGCCAAAGACTGCATCTTCTGAGGTGGGATCGTCTTCTAATCGCAGATGGCATCCGCTTCTGTTTGCAAGTGACGTTGAGTTCTTTCCGCAGTTGATATCGACTTCTCTCTAATGGTTACGCTAACAACAATCCGCTGGCAACTTCAGCTTCTTCCAACAGCTGACATCAGCTCCACTCTACAAAAGACGTGAACTTCTCTCTGCGTATGACGTCGGGTTCTCTCTCCGGTTACTTCGACTCCTGGCTATATGTGACGTCGCCTTCTCTCGAGACTAGACGGCGACATCTCTCGGCACATGATGTCGACATCTGTCCAAGTAACGCCGACTCCTCTCTCCAAGTGTCATAAACTTTTCTACGCATGTAACGTTAACAGCTCTAAAGCCTCTCTGTGACCTTCCTGCAACGAATGTCCATATCTTCCTGCAGGTGACGCAGAAATCTGTTTGCCGGTAATATCAACATATCACAACAGATGGCACATAATTCATTATTTTCAGGTAAGTTTGATTTCTTTCTTTTGATTGAAGACGAGTTTCTCTACCTTGTCCTTAGTCTCTCTCTCTCTCTCTCTCTCTCTCTCTCTCTCTCTCTCTCTCTCTCTCTCTCTCTCTCTCTCTCAGTATCAACTTTTGTTTCTTTGCAGGTGACATAATCTTTAATTCTCACATCAACTTGTCTTTCATTGCAAGTGACAGCCAAGTCTTGTCTGCAGTTGTCAAAGTCTAAATCTTCTGAGGAGGCATCGCCCTCTAATCGCAGTGGCATCCGCTTCTGTTTACAGGTGACGTCTAGTACTTTCAGCAAGTGACACGGACTTTTCTCTGCTGGTCACTTATGATATCGACCTTTCTTTGCAGGTGATGTGCAGTTCTCACTGCAAATACAGTATCATAGACTTCTTCTTGCAGGTGATGCCAACTACTCTCTGCAGGTGACGCCAACTACACTCTGCAGGCGATGCCAACTACCCTCTGCAGGGGACGCCAACTACTCTCTGCACGTGACGCCAACTACTCTCTGCAGGTGAACCAACTACTCTCTGCAGTTGACGCCAACTACTCTCTGCAGGGGACGCCAACTACTCTCTGCAGTTGACGCCAACTACTCTCTGCAGTTCACGCCAACTACCCTCTGCAGGGGACGCCAACTACTCTCTGCAGGTAACGCCAACTACTCTCTGCAGGTGACGCCAACTACTCTCTGCAGGTGACGCCAACTACTCTCTGCAGGTGAACCAAATACTGTCTGCAGGTGACGCCAACTACTCTCTGCAGGTGACGCCAACTACTCTCTGCTGGTGATGCCAACTACTCTCTGCAGGTGATGCCAACTACGCTCTGTAGGTGATGCCAACTACTCTCTGCAGGTGATGCCAACTACTTTCTGCATGGAACGCTGACTACTTTCTGCAGGTGACGCTGACCACTCTGCTGAAGTAACGTCAACTTATCTCTGCTGGTGACGTCGGCTTCTTTCTGCGGGAAACGTCGACTTCTTTTTACAGGGATCACTCTAATCTCTGTCATCATCAGTATTATCATCATCACTATTAGTATTATTGTTACTACTACTATTACTTCTTCTCCTCCACCTCCTCCTCCTCCTCCTACTACTACTACTACTGCTACTACTAGGCTACTACTACTGCTACTCTGTTTTTATTATTAGTTTGTATTATTATTATTTTTGTTATAATGATGATGATGATGATTATTGTTCATCTTCTTGTTATTATTACATTGTTGTTGTCGTTGCTGTTAATTTAGTGGTAACATATTCATACCAGTATTTTCCATGACACATTTTCTTTATTGTTGGATTTTTGGCAGAAAGTCATGGCTTTCGGGCGGTTTTTAGGTGCATAGTTTATGTGTATCCGGGCGGTGTTTAGGTCCATTGTCTCCCGGGTGGTAGTTAGTCTGCCAAAGCTATATAAGGCCTGGCCGAAGCTTCCACGAGCACACACACCACCAAGCCAGTCACGAGACAGGGCGTGGGTGCTGGGCAATCCCCAGGCCCAGTCCTCCCCCCTTACTTTTATTTAATCAACCCATACCCCACTGACCGGACTAATGTATGGCTCGGCCTGCACTAGAGGTGCAGGGAATCTGTAAACGAACGAACTTCCACGAGCAGTTCGGGTGGAGCAGCAGCCAGAGCAACATGTCGTACCCAGCGTGCCAGGCCCACCACAGGGACCCACACATCCTCCACACCCCCCACTACTCCTTCCCCACCCACCACCACCTCGGGGAAGGTCAAGTGGTACATCTTCAGGCCAGGTTATGCCATCGGCTTCTCTCTACAATGGACGTCAACTACTCTCTGCGGATGACGTCGGGTTCTCACTTCATATATCGTCGGTTCTCTCTGCATTTGACGTCCACTTCTGTCTGCAGGAAACGTCACCTTCTCTCTAAACGACACGTCGACATCTCTGCACGTGACGTCGGCTTCTCTCCTGGTGGCGCCAGCATCATTTACAAGTAACACAAACTCCTCTATGCAGGTAACGTTAACAGCTCTCAAGAGGCGGAGTGACCTTCTTCCTGCAAGGAATGTCCACTTCTTTCTGCAGGTGAGGCACAGCTCTATGTTCAGATAATAACAAAATATCACATGTAACACAAAATGCAATATTTTCAGGAAAGTTTGACTCCTCTCTTTGTATTAATGTCCAGTTCCTCTCCTTTGCTCTGTGTGTGTGTGTGCATATATATATATATATATATATATATATATATATATATATATATATATATATATATATATATATATATATATATATATATATACAGTATATATATATATATATATATATATATATATGACTTTCCTTCCATATCTTTCACTATGTTATCAAGTTCTCCCTCTTTTCAGGTGACGTCAACTATTTCCATGCAGGTGTTATTTAAACTGCAGGCGGAATCGATTTCTTCTTTGAAGGTGGTACCGACTTTTGTTTGCTAAATAACATGGCTTCTCTTTGCAGGTGACGCTGATTTCTCTATGCAAGTGATTTCCACTTCATGCCGTAGTGCAGTTTGGCTTTCTCTATACGTGACGTCAGCCTCTCTCTACAGGCGACGGGAAATTCTGTTTGCTGTTCACCTCGACATATCACGGCAGGTGACAACGACGTCAACATTTTCAGGTAAGGTTGCCTTCCATCTTTTCTTTACCGTTAAATCTCTCTCTCTCTCTCTCTCTCTCTCTCTCTCTCTCTCTCTCTCTCTCTCTCTCACTCTATGTGTGTGTGTGTGTGTGTGTTTATCTATATATCTTTCACTATGTCAAGTTTTCTCTCTTTTCAGGTCACTTCAACTCACTCTCCTTGTAGGCGTCATTGATCCTGACGGCAACACAGACTTCTTTGAAGGTGGTGTCGACTTCTTCCTGCTCGTAACATCGACTTCTTTTTGTAGGTGACGCTGATTTCTCTGTGCAACTGATGGCCACTTCAGTCCGTAGTGAAAGTCGACTCCATCAACAAGTGACGTCGGCCTCTTTTGGCGGGAGACGGGAACTTCTATTTGCAGGTGACCTCGACGTATCACGGCAGGCGACCCCGACGTAATAATTCCAGGTAAGGTTGAAGAGGATCCAGGTAAAGCTGCCTTCTTTCTTTTCTTTAACGTTGAGTCTCTCTCTCTCTCTCTCTCTCTCTCTCTCTCTCTCTCTCTCTCTCTCTCTCTCTCTCTCAATATCAACTTTTTTTTATTTGCAGATGACATGACCTTTACCGCTCACATCAACTTGTCTTCCATTGCAAGTGATGGGAAATTCTTGTCTTCAGTTGCCATAGTGTAAATCTTCTAAGGTGGCATCGCCTTCTAATCGCAGATGTAATAAGCTGTGTGCAAGTGATGTCGAGTAATTTCTGCAAGGACATCAACTTCTCTCTGCTGGTTGCTCATGATATCGACTGGTCATTGCTGGTAATGCTGAGTATTCTCTGCAAATAAAGAATCATACACTTCTTCCTGCTGCTGACTTCAACTTCTCTCTTCAGGCGACATCTCATTTTCTAGCAATGTGAAGTGGACTTTTCTCTGCCTTCCCTCTACAAGTGGCAACGCCTTTTGTCTGCAGGTGACGCCGCTTAATCTCTACAGGTGACGCCGCCTCCTGTCTACAGGTGACGCGGCCTATTCTCCACAGGAGACGCCCATTTTCTAGCAATGTGAAGTGGACTTTTCTCTGCCTTCCCTCTACAAGTGGCAACGCCTTTTGTCTGCAGGCGACGCCGCTTAATCTCTACAGGTGACGCCGCCTCCTGTCTACAGGTGACGCGGCCTATTCTCCACAGGAGACGCCCACTACTCCCTGCATGTGACGTGGACTACTCTCTGCATGTGACGTCGACTACTCTCTGCATGTGACGTCGACTACTCTCTCCATGTGACGTCGACTACTCTCTCCATGTGACGTCGACTACTCTCTCCATGTGACGTCGACTACTCTCTGCATGTGACGTCGACTACTCTCTCCATGTGACGTCGACTACTCTCTGCATGTGACGCCGACTACTCTCTGCATGTGACGTGGACTACTCTCTCCATGTGACGTCGACTACTCTCTGCATGTGACGCCCACTACTCTCTGCATGTGACGTCGACTACTCTCTGCATGTGACGCCCACTACTCTCTGCATGTGACGTGGACTACTCTCTGCATGTGACGTCGACTACTCTCTGCATGTGACGTGGACTACTCTCTGCATGTGACGTGGACTACTCTCTGCATGTGACGTGGACTACTCTCTGCATGTGACGTGGACTACTCTCTGCATGTGACGCCGACTACTCTCTGCATGTGACGCCGACTACTCTCTGCATGTGACGTTGACTACTCTCTGCATGTGACGCCGACTACTCTCTGCATGTGACGTGGACTACTCTCTGCAGGTAACACCGACTACTCTCTGCAGGTAACACCGACTACTCTCTGCAGGTAACACCGACTACTCTCTGCAGGTAACACCGACTACTCTCTGCAGGTAACACCGACTACTCTCTGCAGGTAACACCAACTACTCTTTGCAAGTAACACCGACTACTCTTTGCAGGTAACACCGACTACTCTCTGCAGGTAACACCGACTACTCTTTGCAAGTAACACCGACTACTCTCTGCAGGTAACACCGACTACTCTCTGCAGGTAACACCGACTACTCTTTGCAGGTAACACCGACTACTCTTTGCAGGTAACATCGACTACTCTCTGCAGGTAACACCGACTACTCTTTGCAGGTAACACCGACTACTCTTTGCAGGTAACACCAACTACTCTTTGCAGGTAACACCGACTACTCTTTGCAGGTAACACCAACTACTCTTTGCAGGTAACACCAACTACACTCCGCAGGTAACACCGACTACTCTTTGCAGGTAACAAACACTTCACTCTGCAGGTAACACCAACTACTCTTTGCAGGTAACACCAACTACTCTTTGCAGGTAACACCGACTACTCTTTGCAGGTAACACCAACTACTCTTTGCAGGTAACAAACACTTCACTCTGCAGGCAACACCAACTACTCTTTGCAGGTAACACCAACTACTCTTTGCAAGTAACACCGACTACTCTTTGCAGGTAACACCGACTACTCTCTGCAGGTAACACCGACTACTCTTTG
The DNA here is from genome assembly GCF_032717465.1 of Coenobita brevimanus. Classification (NCBI taxonomy): domain Eukaryota; kingdom Metazoa; phylum Arthropoda; class Malacostraca; order Decapoda; family Coenobitidae; genus Coenobita; species Coenobita brevimanus. The sequence goes on from NC_136967.1 coordinate 32,804,475, forward strand.
CAGGTAACACCGACTACTCTTTGCAGGTAACACCAACTACTCTTTGCAGGTAACAAACACTTCACTCTGCAGGCAACACCAACTACTCTTTGCAGGTAACACCAACTACTCTTTGCAGGTAACACCAACTACTCTTTGCAGGTAACACCGACTACTCTTTGCAGGTAACACAGACTACTCTTTGCAGGTAACAAACACTTCACTCTGCAGGTGACGCCGACTACTCTCTGCAGGTGACGTCAACTACTCTGCAGAGGTAACGTCAACTTATCTCTACAGGTGACGTCGGCTTCTTTGTGCGGGAAACGTCAACTTCTATTTATAGGGATCAGCCTAATTACCATCATGATTACTACTGTTATCGTTACTATTAGTATTATTGTTACTACTACTACAACTACTACTACTACTACGACTACTACTACTACTACTACTACTATTACTACTATTACTATTACTACTACCACTATTACTACTGGGCTAATAGTACTGCTACTTCTGTTATTATTGTTATTATTTTTTTGTATTATTATTATTATTATTATTATTATTTTTATTATTATTATTATTATTATTATTATTATTATTATTATCATTATTATTATTAAACTTATTATTAATATCATTATTAATATCTCTATTAATATTATTATTAATATTATTATATTGTTATTAATATTGTAATTAACATTATTATTACTAATATTATTAATATTAATATTACAATTATTAATATTATTAATTTTAATATTATAATATTAATATTATTAACATTAATATTAATATTATTACTAATATTAATATTATTATTAAATATAATATTAACATTAATATTAATATTAATATTAATATTAGTAATATTATCAATATGAATATTATTATGTATATTAATATTATTATCAATATCAATATTTTAATCAATCCTAATATTCATATTAATATTAATATTTTTATCAATATTAATATCATTATCAAAATTAATATTATTATCAATATTAATATTACTATCAATCAAAAAATTAATATTAATATTAATATTATTATTAATATTAAAATTGTTATCATTATCAAAAAAATTTATATTAAATTTATTATTAATATTATTATTATTATTATTAAAATTATTATAAAAATTATTATACTTAATATTATTTCTATCTATCTATCTATTGCCAGACGCCACAATCCCGTAAGGGGTGGCCATTTGACTCTAAGTTATTTGTTTTATGGGGAGGGGCACTAATCCTCCACCAACCCACTTGTTGACACGTAGGGAGCACGTATGGTTTGGTTATATGGTTACCACCCACCCAGCGTAGTAAATGGTTTCTTGGCTTACAGGAAACCATTTGGCTTGTCACTCAAAGTAAAGCCACCTGTAAAGGAAAGAAAAGTTACTGTAGCAAAAGAGTTCTTTTAGGAATCTTGAATGTGGCAGAAGCCCTTGCATTTAGCATCCCATCACTGACTGCTCTTAAAACACTGTTAAGGTTTTCCTGGGTATACTGACGGTGTCTTGAGGACCCAGCAACTCACTTGTAGTTCTGAACCACGACTGGATGTTCTAAATTAACTTGACACAAAATCTGCAAGCAGGAGTTGTTCAATTTACATGAAGGGGGAGGTGTTTCAGAAGGCACCATCTTCCTTACTGTCATCAGGCTCAGAGTGGTACAGCCACATCAGAATATCTCGGGATGTAAAAGGCTTCTTTTGTGGAGGCTCTGCAGTTGCCTCCTTGTCCTCTTCACCAGCTGACTGCAGTGGATTACTGGCTGCACTTTTGTGTACAACTTCTCTTGTTAAATGTGGAGGCTTCTGAGGAGCTTCATTCTTGAGGTTTCGCTTTACTGACTGAAATTTTATGCTGTTTGTTATTCGCTGTAATTCAGAGTTGTCTGTGCAATTAAACCCAAGGGCAGACAACAGGCAGGCATCCTTGAACCCCAAGTTGTGTTCAAGTACTGCAACTTGAGTTAGGAAGTGGACCTTATTGGGATCAGAGCATGTACTCTTGTTGAACTTGTTCCAAAACTTTGAATGGAGACTATTCATGGTCTGGTTAATCCTGATGGTAACTTTGTGCTTAGTCTGTCCACGCCATCTTATTCCCAGTCTCTTATTGCTATCTGCCTTGACTATGGGGGTATTGTATGGGCCATTACCATCATTAAGGGAACACACAGCATTGTACACTATGGAATCCCCATCACTGATGAGGTTGGTGTATTATCATTATTATTATTATCATTACTATTATTATTAAAATTTTATTATTATTATTATTATTATTATTATTATTACTCTAAATAATAATAATAATACAAATATTATTATCATTATTATTTTTATTAATATTATCTTTATTATTAGTATAATCATCATTATTATTATTATTTTTATTATTATTATTATTGTTATTGTTATTACTATATTATTAATATTATTATTATTATATTTAATTAATATTATATTAATATTATTATTAATAGTGGTAACACTATTATTATATTATTAATATTATTATATTATTATCATTATCTATCTATCTATTGCCAGACGCCTCAATCCCGTTTGGGATGGCCACAAACAAATCGCCTCCAAGTCGCCCTGTCCCCCGCCATTTCATTGCCCTGCTCCCAACTCACACCCTCCTCTCTCATATACCTCTCCACCCCATCTCTCCATCTCATCCTCGGCCTCCCCCTCCCTCTTCCCCCCTCCACCTAACTCACATACACTCTCTTCGTCAGTCTTTCACCCTCCATCCTCTCCACATGGCCAAACCACCTCAGTGTGTACAATTATTATTAATATTATAATTATTATTATTATAATTATTATTAATATTATAATTAATATTATTCATATCATTATTATCATTATTATTATTAGTAGTAGTAGTAGTAGTATCAATATTAATAATAATATTAATATTGTTATTTATATTAAAATAATTGTTATAATCTTTATTAATATTATTATTCTTATTAATATCATTATTATTATTAAAATTCTTTGTTAATATTAATATTATAATTTTTTTTATAAATATTAATACTAATATTAATATTAATCTTAGTTTTAATATTACATATTTTCTTTCATTAATATTATTTTTATTATTACGAATATTATTAATTTGAAAAATATTATTTTTATTGTTATTATCATTTATATTATTATTATTATTATTATTATTATTATTATGATGATGATGATGATTATTATTATAATTATTTTTTAAGATTTTTAATATTAATAGTTTTTAATATTATCATTATTAATATTATTGCTATTAATACTTTTTTACAGTATTGTTATTATTATTATTATTATTATTATTATTGTTAATGTTAATATTATTATTATTACTATTATTATTATTATTATTAATATTATTACTAATAATAAAATAATTATTAATATAATTATTAATATTATTATTATAATTAATTTTAATGTAATTAATATTAATATTATTAATTTTAATAATATTATTTTTATTATTAATATTATTATTATTAATATAATTATTATTATTAATGTTATTATTATTAATATTAAGATGAGAGTGACCAGCCTCACTCATCCCTGAGCAATAAATCGGAACCACCCCTTGGATATAAACCTTCATCGGCTCAATCCGATTGGAGCGCCTTAATTACCCACTAAACCACCAGGCGCCATAGTTTGGTTATATGGTTACCACCCAGCGTAGTAAATGGTTTCTTGTTGTACTGGAAACCATTTGGCTGTCACTCAGTGTAGAGTCACCTCCAGGCAGAAGGAAGAGGAAAGAATAAAGGTACGAAAGACAGAACAGGGAGTGTAAAGTCACCCATTGGCAGAAGGACGAGGTAAGAATGAAGGAAAGAAAGACAGAAGAGGATAGAAGGAAAGAAGGACGGAGGAGAGGAAAGAGCAGACACCTGACAGCAGCACTACATCAAATGAGTGGATGGTGAGCGCCCCCACCTACCACAAACATATTGTACAGTATTTCATTTCCGTCTCTCCTAAAGAAACTTTTTTTTTCTTTTTTTCTTTTCAACGGAGATGGTATTTTTCTTTCTCCTGCCTTGTGGTCGGAGGGTGTGGTGGGCAAGGGAACGTCTTTTCCTGTTCTATACTTTTCTCTTTTTCCCCAACAGATAACCTGGATAGAAGCCAGTAGGCCTCCTGTTATCTGTTCTTCCTATGTACTACTATATTTTAATCTATAGTTATAATCACCACCATCATCATCATCATGGTAACTCTCAACACCACCACCATCATCATCATGGTAACTCTCAACACCACCACCATCATCATCATCATCACGGTAACTCTCAGCACCACCACCACTGGCTACATTAGATCAAAGCCACCACTATATAACGCCATCACAAGCTAGGACAGAGGTAGGACACAAGATGCAGTAAGGTGGAGCGGCCTGGCACACTACTACACCTGTACCCAGGCCAACTCTTTGGTCTGACCGTCTACTTTTATTCCTTCTCTTCTCTTTCACATTTTACTTCATTTCTCTTTATTTTGCACATTTCTCACTTTCTTTCTCCTTGTCTTTCTTTCGCCCTTTATTTCTTTCTTTTTCCTTTGTTTTCACTATAGTACAGCATCACAAGCTACGAGAGGTCGCTGCAACGAAGCCATCGACGTCCAACTCTAGGTGCTGCCTCATTTGCTGATCATCATCATCATTACATGCACAAAAGTCATCATCATCACCACCATAATCATCATCTGTACATGCATATAGGTCGACATTACCATCATAATCATCATCATCATCATCATCATCATCATTACCTGCACAAAGGTCATCATCACCACCGTAATCATCATCATCATCATCTTTAGCTGCACAAAGGTCATCATCACCACCGCAATCATCATCATCATCATCATCGTTAGCTGCACAGAAGTCATCATCACCACCGTAATCATCATCATCATCCTTTCCCCCCTACTATATAAGCGATGGGCACTGTGTTGGATCCAGAACTTAAAAGGAAGAGGGAAAACCAGGAGATTATTATACTCTTATAAAAGCTGTTTAGTAACACACACACACACACACACACACACACACACACACACACACACACACTGATATTCAGTAAAGCCTCTTCACAAACCATGCCAACACCACACAACTGTTATTCAGTGACTCATTCACTAAGTACTGTTAACACACACACAATTTTTAATTGTTGATTTACAATATTCACCAACACCCACACAATTACTATTAAGTGATTCACATATATTCACCAAACACCAACACCCACACAATTACTATTAAGTGATTCACATATATTCACCAGACACCAACACCCACACAATTACTATTCACTGATTCACATATATTCACCAAACACCAACACCCACACAATTACTATTAAGTGATTCACAATATATTCACCAGACACCAACACCCACACAATTACTATTCACTGATTCACATATATTCACCAAACACCAACACCCACACCAGCTCACGTCTGTTCTGCCTCCCAACACTTGCATAAACCATTGTCTTTTTTCGCCTCATTTGTTAGGAATCTGTTATGGTTTGTGTACAGTTGCGGACAAAAATATTGATCCACCTGTTTTATATTTATCTGAAACCCAGTGATTTGATCTTTCAAGTCTAACTAGCTTTTCAGAGTATTATACGGTATACACGTTTAATAATTGTTCATCTGAAAATTTGAGCGATGTTATCAGCTACAAGTGTACGGTTGATTAACAAAAAATCGAGCAGGATGGGTGCGATGATATCCAAACTGTTCGATATAGCTTGTGAATTCTGTTTGTCTGTCTATCTATCTATAGCCAGACGCCTTAATCCGTCAAGGGATGGCCACAAACAAATCGCCTCCCTGGCCCCCAATCCCCTGCCATTTCGCTGCCCTGTCCCCAACTTACATCCCCCCTCTCTACTGGACAATCCCTCTCCATTCCATCCCTTCACTTCATCCTCGGTCTCCCTCTCCCTCTCCCCCCTCCACCTTACTCACATACACTCTCAAGAGGATTAATTGCTTATCACCTGAGTATGTATGATAATAAAAACTGGTGATTTGTCCCAGGCAGGTGATATATGTGGTGCGAAAAAAAAAAAAAAAAAATTACTTCGTGCTGAGTGTGCACCCATACCTTTGTGATCGACTGTACCTGGTATTTGTTTTTCCAATAGGATTATCATTAGTAAAATATCAGTACTGAATACTATACCCTGTTTACTTTAACTTGGCCTAAATTTACCATCTATCCATCATGAATGCTGAGCTATAGCAAGAGACTAACACTTGGATATGATGCTAGTCACGAAAAAGTGCTGTGGAAAGAATGTAGAGTTGTAGTATTGTCTTATCCTGCCAGTGAGCTACGGGAAACATTCTTCATAAGGACGAACCTCTGGGCCAAGTTGAGGTGAATGAACTATAGGGACGATGGCATCCAGGTCATTGATGCTTCTGTACTTACTCGCTTAAAGGCAGCCTTCGGCGGCCTCCGCTCGGGATCAAAAGGCCAGAAATGAGTAATAACTCGGGAACCGGTGCTCGACTGGACTGGAAATTGTTTTATTCTCCAAGTTAGGGCATTTTAACGGTACCTTGCTCTAACACAACTTGCGCTACGTTGCGCCGTTTTTGCTGTGTTACGGTAACAAACAAACCAACAAACATACATAAATCGGATCATAATATAGTTTGGTAAGCGGGTGCGTGTTAATCGCTTACACCCGAGGACACAAGATTTAGTTTATCCTTGATGCAAGCAGACGATTTCAGTCAACTAAGGAGATGCTGTAAGTGGTGAAGGAGATAATGAAGCTTATATCTAACCCCTCCATTAGAAAAGGTCGCTACTGTGCTGAGTAAACTTGTCTAGAGAGAGGGAACAGGAAATGAGCCAGGGCGTTGGTTGATCTGGTGACCTGCGTCGTCCCATGAAACCGTCAAAGAGCGGGCAGAGTACTGGCCTTGGTGAGCAAAGCAGTGGGTGGGACGGACTGGAATGTTGGTGGGCGGTGGGGCTGGGGCAGGAGAGTGTACCCTGTGGAAATGGCTGTGGCAGGATTACTGATTGCAGTGCAGCCAAGATTAATGTCAAAGATTCCTCCAAAAATGAAAGACGAGGGGGGGGGAATAAAGAAACGGGTGTGGGAGATGAAGAAGTGGGTGGGATGAGGTAGAATTGTGGGGGTGGGGGTGGGGAGAGGCCAAGACAGTATACACAATGAAAATGGCCGTTTAGGTCTTGATGGTTTGACAGCAGTGAAGGATAATTTCAAAATTTTCTTCATGAACATGAGCTAAAAAGAATAAAATATATATGAAGCGTGTTGAGAAGCAGGTAAAAACCCCTGCTGGGCTGCCAGGTGTACAAATGCTGGTATAGTTTGTTTGCCTTGTGTCCGTGTGGCGCATTTCACTGGCTACTTTGATGGCAGTTTATCCTGCTGCTGTGTTTTACTGGCCCGGGTTCTGCAGCCTGTCTGGTCTGTTTGTCATGGCCAGAAGGACGGCAGTATCATGATGAGGATGGTATTTGGCTGAAGTTGATGATTATTGTTATGATTACGACCATTCATCATCATCATCATCTTATTCTTCTTTCTTCTGCATCTTCTTTATTTCGTTCTTTCTTATTTTTTTTCTTTCCCTCTTCTTGGCTGATACAAACAGCTGCTGAGCCTGTGTACGGAATACTTTGAGGCGCAGCATCTTTGTATGGGACACTTCGTAACGCATCTTAATTCCTGAGTGATTTAGGTCGCAAATTACACCCCAGTATCCTTTTGTATGCTATTTATCTTTGTAATTCGACAGTGTTTGCATCAGTATATACAAGAGAATATAAGTACGTAATGGGCAGAATAAATAGCTTTTGAATAGGTGATGGGAAAGTTGCTAAGAGAAGGAGGATACGACCCATTGCGTTTGTAGACTGTACTGTAGGTGAGAGGCGGGGCACAGATAACGATAACAGCCAGTGGCATATCACCCCCGTAGTGGTGTTGGCACCCGAGGCGGGGCACAGATAACGATAACAGCCAGTGGCATATCACCCCCGTAGTGGTGTTGGCACCCGAGGCGGGGCACAGATAACGATAACAGCCAGTGGCATATCACCCCCGTAGTGGTGTTGGCACCCGAGGCGGGGCACAGATAACGATAACAGCCAGTGGCATATCACCCCCGTAGTGGTGTTGGCACCCGAGGCGGGGCACAGATAACGATAACAGCCAGTGGCATATCACCCCCGTAGTGGTGTTGGCACCCGAGGCGGGGCTGGCATAATATAGTACATTTAAGACCTGAGTGTAGGGCGTGTATGACAAAGATCCTTGCAATTATTTACGCTGTTGATAATGCAACATTGCATGCAGTAATTAGCAGTATGCTAATTCCCTGTCACACTTGATAAGGAACATTGCATACAGTAATAAGCAATGCTGTTTCACTGTCGTGAATACAAAAACTCCAGTGACACCCATTTGCCAGATGTAATTTTTAAAACTAAACTGTCACGTCACTACTTCGTCTTTGACATGTTTTCATCCATGTACTATGCACAGTATATGTGTTGTGAATTAACTTTATATTTCAACACTAAGAAATGCTTTAGATATAAATGTCCCATCCTGTATTTCATGTAGCGCCTTCCATCACCACAACTTTATATTTCAACACTAAGAAATGCTTTAGATATAAATGTCCCATCCTGTATTTCATGTAGCGCCTTCCATCACCACAACTTTATATTTCAACACTAAGAAATGCTTTAGATATAAATGTCCCATCCTGTATTTCATGTAGCGCCTTCCATCACCACAACTTTATATTTCAACACTAAGAAATGCTTGAGATATAAAATGCACCATTCTGTATTTCATGTGGCTTAATCGGTAGAGAGGTGGCTTGCGGTCCTACCGGACCCAGGTTCAAATCTCCGCTGGGGCAGGGACCAGTTTAAGGATTTGAATTTCATTACAGCAGACTTTACCGATCTACCAGAAGATCCCCCGACATGTCGTAAAAATACTCCGGTAATACCAATACACCAGTCCTGTATGAGACAGCCCTAGCATGTATTCAATATGGACGGTGGGTGATAGCGCCGAAGTGGTGACATGTAGAGGTGTACGATATGTAGGAGGACTACTGGGCATTGGGAGCAGGCTGAGAAGCCTATGCCCAGAGTCGAGCACATTAAAAAAAAAAAAAAAAAAAAAAAAAAAAATGTACCGCCTTCCATCACCACATCCAACGGGAAGTGTGTGCCAAGTTTTGACATGAGACCTTTTGCAATCAGAATATTCGTTGAACTTCAGCCCAACCTCGTCTATAGCCACACAGTCAAGCATCTAACCACCCAACCTTGCATCCAACCACACATCTAACCACACTTTTGATCATTTCAGAACACAAGCACGCATCTGACAACACAACTGCATACCTGATCACAACACCACGCATCAAACCACGGAAACAAGCATCTAACCACGTAACTACTTACCTGCTGACAAAACCACACGTCAAACCACACAAACATCTGACTACACAGCTACTTACCTGCTCACAACACCACACAAGCACATATCTAACCACACAACTATTTTAGTTGGGCCGGAGTGTGAACACTTGATGTTGCATAGTATAAATATCACTCGATCATGTAACATCGTTTCAGCCAGGTGATCGCTGGTTGTACAATGAGCGTTGATGCTGCTCGCAGGTTTTCCAAAGGTAAATAGTTGTGGAGAGTATTTTATGTCGTATTGAATTCCTTCTTGTGCTGTATAAAATAATAATAATAATAATGATAATAAGGCAAGGACATACGTAAAAAGTTGCCGAATATTATTTTCAAAAGCATCGTCCAGTCTTTCAAAATGTGGTGACGGAAGTGTCATATATTTCCTTAACAAACAGGAAATATCGTATTATTTTTCTTTATTTCTTTAACTGACTCGGTGTTATAACAACCTACAAAATATGTAAAATATATACACAACTAACCCGTGATGCATGTTTAAATAGACCCGCGGTGGCAATATGAGTCGCTGCGCCGCGCATGTCCAACAGATCAAGAGTACCAATAGGCGTTTTTTGTAGCACCGCGGAAAGTCAAAGGGGTTTGAGATTCCGCTGTTGGAAAGTCAAACTCCTCACCGAGGAGTTTGCCTCTGCAGTAGTGCATACCCAAACTACCAATCAGCGTGTTGTGTAGCGGAGTTAGCCAGTTAGGGAGTTTAGCATGGTCTTTAATTCGCAATATCAGAAGATAACTATTCATTTTTTATATTATAATGCATAACAAATAATCATATTAATGACTATATGACAATAAAGAATCCTAACAATGTACTTTATTACGAAAATCAATCAATTTAAATGTTCCGTCTCGCACCAGCTCGCACCTCCAGCCCCAAAATGGCCGATGCGTCCAATGAATTGACTGTGGTTTTGGCTTCGTTCCAACGAAAGTACAAAATTACAAAATTCTTACGTAACATCTCAGTCAGTCACAAGTATTTTCATGTTATGTGTTTTTTGAGGGATATAGATGCATTTCCAAAACGTGAAGTGTGCTTGGATCCCACAATTTTCCAGTTTATCATACGTCTTACCGCAGGAACTGCAGCCATTGAAACAAGTTTACAAATCCACCGCGAGGTTGGGCTTACTTGAAAAAGAGTGAGAGTGTAAATGGTTTCTACTGGCCTCAATTTCTGCTTCGGAATGGAACGAAAATTGTAAGAAATGCTCCTACGTTTATCTTTGGAGCATAAAATGTCATTATGAAAAAGGTGTCATCTCATTTCCTTGGAGACTGGCTATGTACGACAGTTCTTCCAGGGCTCACAGTGCTCGTTCGTCGGGCTGTGCAATTGCTTAGCGTTTTGTAAACTCCAACAGCGGAAACCCAAACCCTTTTGACTTTCCGAGGTGCTACAAAAAACGCCTAATATTTCGGATAAATCAGGGATGATTATTGCCTTCATTGTACTCCAGCAGATTAGTCGCTTAGGCATGAAGAAATTATATAACACTGTTAGTAAACCCAATGTGTAGTAATTAAGTAGTACTAGGCGTGACTGATTTATAGACGCTTAGAAAGTTTACGGTGTGGTTTTTGACGCCCTGGCACGGGATGGTTGTCACCCCTGCTTTTCCCATCATCGGCAGGATCTCTCTGCCAGCCTGCCACGCGGCCCACGCTGCGGCTGCCAGTCTTGAGTTCAGTGCCGTGGCGGGAGTAAAGTATTAAGATTTTTTTTTTTTTTTCCTGTGCGTTCGTGTGATCTTCGAAACTACGAGTGAGTGGATGTTGGTGGCCTGGTGGTGGTGTCCGTCTCGAGGTGTACAGGAGGCTGGGTCAAACGAAGGGCCAGGTGGTGGACTGATCGGCTTCCCCCTACGCCTCTGCAAGGAAGGTCAGCCATTTTTATCATTCGTCCATGTTCTGGGTGGCATTGGAGACGTTACAGCACTTGTTTATTGATGATTCATTTTGCGTATTTCACGTAAGCGTCCTGTTTTATGCCAGTTATGTAGTTTGAATATGGATATACTTTACATCGATAACATACAGGAGGATATTGATATGTGCAGAATAAATAATAAAGGAAGTTAGGAAATATGCGGTCACGTGGGCGACGGATTATCCAGATACTGAGAGCGTCTGTTATGATGATGGTAAATAGTTTAATCAACAGAAACCTGAACAGTTGACTTCTTATTGTTGGTTTGCTCATTTTTTTTTTTTTTTTTTCCTTTATGGTGGTGAATTTGTTTCCCGTTTGTTTTTATTATCTATAATTTGCTTCCCTGACGCGTGATGTTTCCTGGGCGTAATGGCGGACACAACGCTACGCAGTTTTATCGAAATAAATTTAGTGTTCCCTTTCGGTGCGTATGGTTATTACCGTTGGATAGTTAGCTAGGTTGAGTTAGGTAAGGTTAGGATGTTTTGCTGGGTTAGATTTAAGAGTAGATTAAGGATAAGCTGTGAATATATAAGGTCAACCTGCAACAGCTGTAAAATAAATTTCAATTGATAAGAGTACGCTTTAGAAAGATTGCTAGGACGCCTGAGAAACCAACACGAGTGAATGGGAATGAGCATTGACAAAAACAACAGGGAAACAAAATCAGCAGTAAATCATTTACTAACATAAAAGTCATCAGAAAAATATAGAAAACAACCTGGGAGAGGAGGAAGTGAATCAGTAAGGTATTTCTGCGGCCTAAACTAAACCGTATGTTTACCGTGATGATAAACACTTTCTTTACTGTGTGAAGCATTATTTTGAAGGTAATCCTTAGGAGACAGGACCTCGTTTTAAAAATCAGCCCCCCCCCACTTTTTTTTTATTTGAAGTAAATCAGTGACTTGGTAATGTACAAAAGTGCTTTTTCGAGTACGAATGGGATCCATCAATAAACAAAATGTATGATTACATAAGGGATAGGTTAGGTTAGGGTAGGGTAAGATTGGGTTTGTACGAAAATTTAGGTTGTTTGGATAAGTTGACACCGATAAGGGTAATTTCCTTCAAAAATGACAGAACGTTCTAAGATTGCGTCCGTCTGTTCTCGCCCAACAAATCGGCGTTCTTCTGGCTTGTCGCCCCACAAGATGGCGTCCTTCTGTCTTCTCGCCCCACAAGATGGCGTCCGTCTGTCTTTCGATTCACAAGATGGCGTCCGTCTGTCTTCTCGCTCCACAACATGGCGTCTGTCTGTCTTCTCGCCCCACAAGATGGCGTCCGTCTGTCTTCTCGCCCCACAAGATGGCGTCCGTCTGTCTTCTCGCTCCACAACATGGCGTCCGTCTGTTCTCGCCCCACAACATGGCGTCTGTCTGTCTTCTCGACCCACAACATCGCGTTCTTGCCCAACAAGATGGCGTCCGTCTGTCTTTCGACTCACAAGATGTCGTCTGTCTGACTTCTCACCCCACAAAATGGCGTCCGTCTGACTTCGGTGTCGTTAGGAACTAAACAAACCGTTTTAAAAACTCTTCCCCACTTTTTAAAGAATTTTAATATATTTTATGAACTTGAAAACATAATCATGAAATAGAATCCCATGGAAAACTATGGTAAAGACAAAACTGCAAGATGAGGTGGTCGTATGTCCCCTTAAGGATTGCCATTTTGTAGCCGTGATAAACAGCTGGATGTTAAGTGCAGTGGTTGGAGAGGATGCACTAAAACAACTGGACAAAATTATGGACAAAGCTGGAAGGATTATTAATAACCCTGCAGTTACAAATGAACTACCTCCCGTAAAAAAAAGAAGGAATGTTGCCTCCCTTCCATTATTTTACAGATACTTTTATGGCAAATGCTTAGACAAAGTTGCATCCATTGTGCCACCTCTCCACGCCTTCCCCCGTGTTACATGGGCATCTGGTATCGCTCTTGACTGTCACATTGCCATATTGCAGAACTTATGCTAATCAAAATTCTTTTATTCTCCGAACTGCATCTCCCTGGAATTCTCTTCCCCAGAATAGTTTCCCTCCAAACTTCAGCGTACAGCAGTTCTTCAAGTCCAGCTGTTACAGTTTATGAAAGGAGGACACCTGTAATCTGGTGTAGCTGTGGGTTTTTATTTTATTGTTTGTTTTTCCTCTTCGTCCTCCCCCCCAAAAAAAAATATATATATATATATATATATATATATATATATATATACATATATATATATATATATACACACACACACCAGTCACTATTATCGTTGTCCAGTCACTGGGTGGCTCGCATAGCCTATCGAGAGGTTTTGATCCTCTCTCTCTCTCTCTCTCTCTCTCTCAGTTCCATGCACGTGTTTTTTCTACACCGTCTTTTTCTGCAGCTAATATTATAACATACACATTTATATGCTTCATTTGTACACACCTTACACACCTTTTTCTTCATTTTTCTTTTCACATGCATTTGTCCTCCACACATCCTTTTTTCCCCACGCTATTTTTACTTTTTTTTTTTTTTGTCCATAGACTAGCTCTTTTCTGCTCCACCAACCCTTTTTCTGCACCTCAAACACTTATGCCTCCACACTTAACATTGATTTTTATCCCCTGTACCTTTCGGGTCATAGCCTACATTTCCATCTTTCATCTCATCCTGCATCTTTCAGTTCCTCCTGTTTTAACACCTTCTTCCTTTACATCTTTTCTCCCTACCTCTTTTTTTGTTCCCCCACCGTACATCTAACTTGTAGCTCTTCCCACACTTTTTGTTTACACATTTTACACCTACACATCTCCTCTGTGAAAGCCTCTTGTTTTCCTCACATCAAACTTGTAGCTCTACCCACACTTTTTGTTTACACATTTTACACCTACACATCTCTGTGAAAGCCTCTTGTTTTCCTCACATCAAACTTGTAGCTCTACCCACACTTTTTGTTTACACATTTTACACCTACACATCTCCTCTGTGAAAGCCTCTTGTTTTCCTCACATCTAACTTGTAGCTGTACCCACACTTTTTGTTTACACATTTTACACCTACACATCTCTGTGAAAGCCTCTTGTTTTCCGCACATCAAACTTGTAGCTCTTCCCACACTTTTTGTTTACACGTTTTACACCTACACATCTCCTCTGTGAAAGCCTCTTGTTTTCCTCACATCAAACTCCAATCCCTTCCAACATCTTTTATCCCACTCCCCACACATTCACTTTTTTTTTTTTTTTTTTTTCCCAAACCGTGCCTTTAACATGTCTCTCCCCACACGTCCGTTTTCCACTCACTGTCACCTACTCACCACACCACCTCTTCTAACAAACTGCACCTCTTACACTTTTACTTCTCTTCTTTCCACAAGTTACACCTTAACACCACCACACTTCCCTTCCCACACTATACGTCAACACTCCACCACACCCATTCATTCAAACACCTTCACGGCTAAACCCTTTTCTTTCATTTTCCACCATCACCCCCAAACCACCCATTTATTGCTTTGTCTAAAGCCCAGCCATCGTACTTATGTGCTCTCTCTCTCTCTCTCTCTCTCTCTCTCTCAGTTAACTCCGTTCACTTTCTAAGATCTCTGAAACCCCTTCAGTCCGATCAACCCTTGCAAATCACAATAAAATTGATGAGGAATAGTAAAAATATAATGTAAGGACAACCATCCGGTAGAAATAGATGTCTTATCTCAACCTTGAACTTTGACCTAATGACTTTACGACAGGAACTTGACCTAGATGGGGTCAGTGGGTACCAGCCTACTGTACATAAGGTTAAGTTCGTCGATCAAGGCTTTTTCATATTTAGTAGAACAGACGGAGAGACAGACACATAAACTAACACGTGTATAGAGGCGATTTAAGTAATTACCTGCTCGTTATGTTGGTGGTAAAAAGGTGTTGTTATGATGCACGAGTTAGTGTTTAACCTTTACATATATATATATATATATATATATATATATATATATATATATATATATATATATATATATATATATATATAAAATACACACACACACACACACACACACACACACACACACACACACACACACGAGGTGTCACCCAAAAGTTCCAGTAATTTGAATATTGTAGGAAAAAAAGTAACCTAACCTCCCAGTTCTCACAGTTGCCTTCGACGTAGTCTCCTTGGGCATGTATACAGTGGTCCCATCGTTTTTTCCACGAGTCTGTGCATCCCTGGAAGGCTTAAGGCGTGATAGTCTTGAGCACCTCCTGCGATTCTGTCTGGATCTCCTCAATCGAGTCAAATCGATGCCCTTTCAGTCGAAATTTCAGCTTGGGAAACAGGAAAAAGTCACAGGGGGCAAGGTCAGGCAATTAGGTTGGGTGGGGAATGACTACCGTGTTAGTGGAAGCCTGGAACTGCTGGACAGGAATTGATGTGTGGGCGGGGGCGTTGTCATGATGCAGGGCCCAGTCCATGTTCTTCCACTGTTCTGGACGTTTGCGGTGGATGTTCTCCCTCAGACGCAGCAAAATTTCACAGTAAAACTTTCTGTTGACAGATTGACCGGGTGGGACGAATTCGTTGTGAACAATCCCTTGGATATTGAAGAAAACGATCAACATCGACTTGACATTGCTGCGCCATTGGTCCGCCATTGCAAAACCGCCAAACCACCTACACACCACGTTACAGTAGTAAGCGCAGCTCGACACATTCGCTTACAGACACGGCCGGGGCCACACTGACGCACAAGGGGTGCTGCTGACTCCTCCTAGTGGCAAAAGGCAAAACTGCAAACAGTTGGCTCCCTCTGTTCATATTACTGGAACTTTGGAGTAGCACCTCGTATATATGTATCGTAGAGATAGAGGTTAACACTAACCCGTGCATTATAATAACACCCCCTCTGAGGGTAGGGGGGTTTCAAGAATACTCCCCCAGTATCCCTACTTGTCGTATGAGGCGGCTAAAAGGGTTGGTGGTGGGTTAGTGCCCCAACCCGTAAAAAGAACGAACTAAATAAGCAAATAAAGCGGCTCGGACCAGGACGGACCATACGTTGACGACTAAGGAACTGACAAAGGACATTCTAAGGGTGTGGACATGTAATGTGAGAGGAGTGAATGATGAAGTGAAAGAGAGATTGTTCAGATGCTTGAGGATGCAGGAGTGGATCTATGTGGATTGACAAACAAAATAGTAAGGTGAAAGGTTGAGAGCATGGGAATACGGTTTAGGAATACTGTATGTGCGGGAGTTAATAAGAATGAGAGGGCAAGAGAGGGAGTATATCTGATGATAAGTAAGAAGTGGAAGAAGACTATAAAAGAGTTTGGAAAAATTGGAGCAAGGACTGTATTGGTGTGGATGAAAGTAAGTATACAAGCTTGGGTGTGCGTATGCGCAGACAGTGGACCGAGTGACGAGTGAAAGATGAGTTTTGGACAAGTGTAGAAGCATGTATGGACAAGTTTGAGAGGAGCAAGAGAGTGTTTTTGATAGGAGACTTGAATGGCAAAGTTGGGAATGTACGAGTGGATGGAGTGGTTGGTCAGTGGGGTGTGCCAGTTGAAGTAGATGGGAATGGTAGTGCTTTGGTGGACATCTGTGCTGGTAAAGGGTTGGCAATAGCCAACACTTTCTTTCGGCATAAGATGATCCACAGATAGACATAGTCATGAGGAGGATGAACGATGAACTTGTTGAACGAAAGGTAACGATAGATTACGTGTGTGTGGATGAGCGAATGGGAAGACAAGTGTTGGATGCAAGAATGTGGAGAGAGTGGGGGAATGGAATCTCGGACCATCACTTAGTGATGACCAAGGTAAGGCTGCAAAGAGAAAGGGTGAAGAGACGAAGGGGAAGACAGGAGGAAACAGCTCCTGTGGAAAGAGTGGAGAATTTGCAAGATAGTGTGAATATGGCAGAGTATAAGAACATAGTGGAAGAAAGATTGGGAAGGTATAAGTCAGAGCAGATGGAAGGGTGGAAGATGTATGTGAGATATTCACGGAAGACATAGGCGCAGCATGTGAGGTGGTTTGTGGAGTGAGGAGGAGATGCAGGGGTGTGCAAGGGACAGCATGGTGGAATGAGGTGAAACGAGCTGTGGAACAAAAGAAGGCATATAGAGTGCCTAGCGAGTAGAGGTAGGGGAGAAGAGAGAGGTATATGTGAGCAGGAGAAGGGAGGTGAAGAGATTGGTGAAGGAGAGTAAGAAGAAAGTGGATGAAGAGTTTGGGAGAAATCTGAGTGTAAAATGGAGGGAGCGTAAGAAATTGTTTTGGAAGGAGGTAAAGAAAGTAAGACTGTGAAAGAGGAAATAGTAGAGGAGTGAAAGATGGGAATAATAGATTGCTGGTGGAGAAAGGAGAGAAACAGGGGATGGAAGGAGCACTTTGAGGATTTGTTGAATGTAGAGAGTGAGAGCAATGCAAGTATAAGTGGTTGGGGAATGGCTGGGAGAAGAAGAGAGGAGGGAGGAAGAGATCAGTAGGGCGGAAGTAGTGGAAGCAGTGAGTGAAAATCAAGATGAAAATGGCCCCAGGAATTAATGGAGTGTGTGGTGAAATGCTGAAGTATGGGGGTGAGATTGTTGTGGAGTGGATATGGAAGTTGTGTAGATTGGCTTGGGAAGAGGGAAGGGTTCCAGAGGACTAGAAATCAGGTATTATTGTTCCATTGTACAAAGGAAAGGGGGAGAGAGAGAAGTATGTGGTAACCATTGGGGTGTTTGCCTTCTTAGTGTGACTGGAAAAATATTTGGTAGAATACTCATTGATAGGGTTAGGCATATGACAGAGGAGCTAGTTGGAGAAGAACAGGGGGGATTTAGGAATGGAAAAGGATGTGTAGATCAGATATTTGTTCTAAAATGTTTAGTGGAGAAGTATTTAGAGAAGGGAAAGAATGTGTATGCTGCCTTCATGGACTTGGAGAAAGCTTATGACAGATGGGCAAGGTATGTGGAAGGTATTAAGAATGGAGGGGAAGTTGTTGAGTGCTGTGAAGAGTATGTACGACGGAGCTATGGTTACGGTGCGAGTGGATGGTGAGCAGAGTTCTCTGATCTAAATGTGGGACTGAAACAGGGATGTGTGATATCTCCATGGTTGTTTAATATATACAGTACATGGATGGGGTTGTAAAGGAGGTGCAAGGTAGGGCAGTGGATGTGGAGGTGGCTCTAATGAATGAGGGTGAGATGTGGAAGATTCCGGTGTTGCTGTTTGCTGATAATACAGTATTGCTGAGTGAAGATGAATGGGAGTTGCAAGGTTTGGTGAATGAATTTGGGACAGTGTGTAGGAAGAGGAATCTGAAAGTGAATGTAAACAAGAGTAAAGTTATGGTGTTTGAGAGAAATGAAGTCGCAGAATGCACAGTGAGGTTGGATTGTGAGGATATGGAGAATGTGAGTGCATTCAAGTACTTGGGTAGTGTGATGAGTAAGGACGGAACTTAGGGGAATGAAGTTCTTGAAAGAGTAGAGCAGGGAAGGAAGGTTGTTGGTTTACTGAAAGCAGTGATAAGAAATAGGGAGGTGAGTATGGAGGTTAAGAAATCACTGCATGATAGTATTGTGATCCCTACCGTGATATATGGAAGCGAGACATGGACCTAGCTAGAAGGGAACAAGTCAAGAGTGAGAGCAGTGGAAATAAGTTACTTGAGAGGAGGATGTAGAGTGACATGGAGGGACAGGTTGATAAATGAAGAAGTGAAGGAACGTTGTGGGGTGGATGTGGATATGGTTGAGAAAATTAGGAGAAATACTCTGAGGTGGTTTGGACATGTGGAGAGAATGGAAAATGAAACGCTGACTGAGAGGGTGTGTGTAGGTGAAGTGGAGGGAGGGAGAGGGAGGGGTAGACCGAGAATGAGGTGGAGGGATGGAGTTGAGAGGTATATGAGGGCGGGGGGAGGGCAGTCAAATGGTGGGTGACAGAGACTTGGAGGCGTTTTGTCTGCGGCCACCCTTTGCGGGATTGGGGCGTCGGGCTACTGTATAGATACGTAGATAGTGTGTGTGTGTGTGTGTGTGTGTGTGTGTACATAAGGCCGTATTATGACTTTGTGCTAATTCTTCATTATTTCTTCGTTTAACACAACGCAACACCACGCCAAGGATACAGCACAACGCCACTCTATTCTTGCTACCCTGGTGTACCGCAGACTTCATACTGTGTTACCTCCACTCCATGCCACCGCCCTCATATACAGCAGGTCCTCTCCATTGCCACATGACCAGTCACATTCTGAGAGCCTTTTGAGATTTCGCAACACCCCTTATTAGCCGATTTATTCTGCACATTGCACCTTAAGAGTCCTTTTTTATGTTGTTGATGCAAACTACTCATATCGATGTAAATGTAAACATACTATACAAGGGAATGTGAAGGTGTCCTATGCAAGGTAAATCGCTAAGGCAAAGGAGCCACGAAGCCTGTTATGCCACTCATCATACGTGCCGTTGTGCTATAATGTCATTGTAGCCAGTCATAAAATACACTGCTTCATAACTCTCCATTGTGGTTCATAACTCTCCACAGTAATCTGGTTCCACCTCATCACATTATACTATTACCTCACTCCATCTTACCACGCTATTAAGTCCACCGTACCACACATTTGCCAGTATTACTCCACTGCCAACCTGACTCCATCTTACCACACTATTAAGTCCACCGTACCACACATTTGCCAGTATTACTCCACTGCCAACCTCACTCCGTCTCACCACAATTTACCTATTACTTCAGTAATTTGCAACTTAATTTAACTCCACTTCACCCCACCACAACCTAATGCCATCCACAATCCTCTGTAACTCAACTCCACCTCACCACACACTTCAATCCCTTAAACCCAACTCCACCTCACCACAATCCCTTAAACCCCACTCCACCTCACCACAATCCCTGTAACCCCACTCCACCTCACCACAGTCCCTATAACCCCACTCCACCTCACCACAATCCCTGTAACCCCACTCCACCTCACCACAATCCCTATAACACCACTCCACCTCACCACAATCCCTATAACCCCAATCCACCTCACCACAATCCCTATAACCCCAATCCATCTCACCACAATCCTTGTAACACCACTCCACCTCACCACAATCCTTGTAACACCACTCCACCTCACCATTATCCCTATAACCTCACTCCACCTCACCACCATCTACTATAATCCCGTTCCACCTCACGACAGCCTATTATAACTTGGCTCCACCCCAACCAACCCCACCTAGCCTGGTCCTGGTCCCTTCTACGCCCCTACCAAGCTTCCTGTCACTCAGCCTACCACAAATTCCACCTCACGTCGTCACATTCCACACTGCCATAAGGGTCTGTGTGATCTGTGTATCTGTTTGCAGCACCTTAACCAACCACACATCCTCACCACGGCATTATACATTTGACCTAACACTAAAGCAGGTGTTCTTAAAGTAGTGCCTCGATACCCCCAGGGGGTATCGAAATGGCTTCTTGGGGGTATCCAGAAAGGTATCCTGAAAAAAGTAAAAATCGTATGGTAACTACTAACTAATCTGTGTATGAACGTTATTTTGTTCAAAATATAAATAAAGGAATCTATAGAATTCAACTGTTTGTTCATAGTCGTTCTCTCTCTCTCCCTCTCTCTCTCTCTCTCCCCCCCTTTTTTTTTTTTCTCCAGGAAACTGAAAGTGGAAGGAGTAGCAGTATTAGAGAGGGAGTATCGGGTTGACTCGCAGTTGAATCTTGGGGTATCGGGTCTGAAAAATTTATGAACCACTGCACTGAAGGATTACACTACCTTCCCCTCCACACCACACCACACCACACCAAACCACACAAACACCAAAGGATTACACTACCTTCCCCTCCACACCACACTGCACCGCACCACACCACGTCTAACACTATAGGATTACACTACCTTTCCCTCCACGCCACTCGTCGTTACACAACACCACTCCACACCACACTGAACCACACCACACCACATAAAATAAAACTAGCCCCACCACACCACAACCCACCACAACACCACGCTTTAGACCACACCATTCCTTACAGCAGCCTCATACACCCCCATTCTTTATAATAGTACATCTCACAACGCATCACAGCACGGCACACCACATAACACACGACATCCCATCACACTACACGTCTCACCAGCCCACCACATAACACCACACCATACCAGATTTCATCGATATACTCTACCCCACCAGACCTCACTTCACCACATCTCTCCAGCCTCCAGCCCAATTGTCCCAGCAGCCACACCTCTCCGCATTAAACAACGGCCAAATTCCATTCCAACCACGCCCAAATCCCCCCAAACCCCCGTCTGTCTTAGATCCCACGCCTAAATCCCATTCCCAAACACGCCCAAATCCCACTCAGCCCTACCTGAATCCTGTCTAGTCCTCATCCAGCCTTCCAACCACGCCCAGATCCCACGCGCAATTGCCAAGCACAACCATAGCCAAATCCCATACCCCGCCCCACCCAAATCCCATGCCCCGCCCCACCTCACCCAAATCCCCCTCCCCGCCCCACCCAAATCCCTCGCCCCACCTCACCCAAATCACCCTCCCCGCCTCACCCATATCCTTTGCCCCGCCTCACCCAAATTCCCCTCCCCGCCGCAACCAGATCTCACGCCTAGCCACAAGCTCAGCCACATTCAACTCTCACGCCCAGCCAGAACCAAATCCTACACCTAGACACGCCCAATTCCAACCAGTTCTAGCCACGCCCATATCCCACGTCCAGCCACACTCAAATCCCATCCTGTTCTAGCCATACCAGTATCCCACATCCAGCCACGCCCAGTCCCAGCTAGTCCTAGCCACACCTATATCCCACGTCTAATGTCGCCCCAAATCCCAACTATGTCTAGCCACACCCATATCCCACGTCCAACCACGCCCAAATTCCAATCAGTCCTCTAAACTTGTCCGACCCCGGCCGGCTGCGTGTTTTTATCTGCAGATGTAAAGTGGCATTAGCTTTGAGATAATTAGCCACTGGGAAATGCAACAGTGCAGTGCTGATGACAGCATTGCATACCGGTACTCTGGAATAAATGAGTTGCCACAAATGTTATTCTTGTGTGCACACACATACAGTAGTGTATTTTCTGAGGGAGGGAGTGAGTGAGGGAGTGAATGAGTGATGTGAGGTACAGTTGTGGACATATCAAACAGAAGCACACCGTCCACCATCGAGGTGGTGTAATGCTGTACGCATCTGGTAACACTGACAGGTACGGAACTTCACCTGGTTTTGGTCGATTGGACGAACCGAACGTTATGATCGTTGTCGCTGCGCGCAGTTATTGGTGGTAAATACGCAATGTCCCGCCAGAAAATATACTTGTTATAGCATGTCATGATTATGGTAAGTTTTTAAAAATTATATCATAAGATAATGGCAGTTATTATAAATGAAACGGATTTCTTGAGTGGGTTAGTTTTGAGTCACGAACCATGCAACAGTTAACAGTTCAGCATATATATAAGTCATAGTTAATAGCTGTCCCACAAGTATCACTGAACAGTGAATTATCGTGTCGCCCATCCTCCCTACCGTGAACCTGACGTTGGTAGACCTCTGAAATCGAAGCAAGTTCACTGCATTCAGGAGGTGGCGCCACAGGAGGCTGCAGGGTGGGGGTGGGAGACATGGGAGACAGGAGGAGGGAGGTGTGTGAGGATGGGGACAGTAAGGGTCGAACTGGGGGCTAGAGGAGAGGGGTGATGGGGTAGGGGACGGTGGACTTTGATAGACGACAGAAGCTATAGTGGGAGGGATAGATTGCAAGGTGATGACTGGGCCATATAATTATTTCATGGAGAATATGGACTTTTAGTCAGATTATGAAACGTTATGTTGACGTTGCCACATGTTGTAACTGACCGTCATGGTATGTGACAGTTCACGACACACTTTCCACTGGGTGGCTCAGTACTCGTGTGTTTTGAGTATGGTGACTATTTGTTAATGTGCAAATATATGGCATGTCTCTACAGTTCGTCAGATGTTGCAGATGTTGTCATAATGATTGGGAATTACTCTTGTAGCCTGTTACGAAGTATGATGATAGACGACTAATATCGTAAACAGAGTAGGGATAGACCAATGTAGAGTTTTCCGTTATTACCAATAAATATAAACAGTCTGACAGTAATGATGGCCCCTATGGTTCTCATTAATATCTATGATACTGAATTAAAATAAAGGTGGATTTACGTAACCCTGGTTTACGTTACCGTTTTCTGTATGCCGTGTTTGGCTGTTGATTTTTACACATTGCCTGTTGTTATTAGTTATATTTAGGTTCATAATGAGCAACTGTCGTATGCCCTAAGCCTTCCTTCACAAATCCTCGAGCAAAATCCTCGCGCCAAAATGGTGGAACAAAGTTATGTTTGCAGTTATCCAGTCTGAGCATGTGCATATTGCATCAAATTTGCCATGAGTAACAAAAATCGCTTGTATTAAATGCAAACACACATTATATCTGAGTGTTTTTTGGTTATGCTTAACAGGCAAGTAGCGTTCACATTGTATGCAATTGACAGGATAAAGATAAATACGAGGACTATTGCCCTGTTCATGGAAAGCAACTATTGAGCCACACATCTCAGCAGTGTCCGAATATGGGGCTGCCGTCCTGGTTGAGTAACGGTGTATGTTGCAATTCATTAAGGAGGACTGGTGAACCACTGTCGTTGATGTATAAACATGTGATCCCCTGTTCATGGTGTAGCATTACGGCCATCTCCCCTTCCCGTCAGTACCCAAGATTGAGAGACCATGTCTGAATGCACGCAGTGTCGGGAAGAGGGAGGGGCGGACAGTGAACTGGATACTGAGGTGGTGAATCAGTTTTCTTAAGTTACACGTCCGCCATACCACAATTTACTCTATTAGTATGAGGTATGCAGTGGTTCGACATAAAGATCATGTAATACAGCTGATAAGCACACACACCACAAAGCCAGCCAGGAGACAGGGCGTGTGTGCTGATGGGCAATCCTCAGGCTTTGTCCTCTCCTCGTACTATTTTTCAATCAGCCTATACCTCACTAACCTGGCTAGTGTATGGCCCGGCCTGCACTATAGGTGCAGGGAATCTGTAAACGAACGAACGAACGAGCTGATAAGGCATCTCTCAACTCGCCTATTAACCCATCCTAAGTTCTGGAACATAGTTCATCCCCCTCCTCTAGTAAATCACGTTTTCGTTTACATCTGTGCCATACAGATATTAACGAGAACCATAAGCACGAATCACTACTGTTAACTATTGTCTGTTGTGGCAAGATAAGATTCCTTTCCCCCGCTCCCCTGCTTTCGATATCACAGTCGTCATTCATGATGTTGCTACGTAAACGCAACAAGAATAACCCCAGTCGCAATGACAACAGGTGTGATGTTAGCTTCCTGCCCAGGTAGCTGCCTTGCTGGGAGAAGTAGCGCTTTCGTTTCACCAAGCACGGGTATATGATTTATCAAGGTCTAGCCTGGGAGAATAATCCCTTACGACAACCCGATAGGTGTGACATCGGGCAAACATTCTAGGGGCATTTCATATATCACCAATATTGCAGGGTTTGAGTGTTGCACCACCCAGTGGGGAGTTGGTCGTCCTATAGACGGTATAACAAAACATGCTGGCAGACTGCGTAACGTGCCAAAGTCTACATAACGTTTAACTGCCTGACTATCAAATTCGATAATCAACATTGAACTATAGCAGGTTTGGCACCATGTCACCAGCGTATCATTTATCCATCCCATTCTAGCTTCCTGCCACAGTCCACACTCCCCTACCCCATCACCCAGTTCTTGTAGAGTCCCCCTCCCACCAGCCCCCTCAAACTATTGCCCCCCACCTCACTCACATCCCTCCTCCTGTCTCCCAGGCGCCCCACCCTCCCTCCTCCTGTGGCGCCACCTCTTATAAAATTGCGTGGATTAAAGAAGTCTACCAGTTTCAGGTTCATGGTCAGAGAGGGGTCACGATAATTTTGTGATTATTATGATGGGTGCGGGAATGCAGGTAATGTTATAATTGCTTAAATGCTGGCCGTCAGTAATTGTTGATTGATTTGTGAAGTTTGTCGAAAATCACACTTGCGAAACGTTAGTGTTTAATGTGATTAAAATACGAATATATATGGTGTGATATTAGTTTATTGCCATAATCACAAAACGATGTTATTTTCAGTATATTGCCAGGTGGCACATACCAATAACTGCGCACAGCGGCAATTATCACCGCGTTCGGTTCGTCTTAGCGACCGAACGAATCTTAGTGAAGTTCCATACCTATCAGTGTTACCAGATGCGGAAAGCATTACACCACCTTGCTGATGGATGGGGTGTTTCTGTTTGATATGTCCGCAACTGTACATGTGTACAGTAAGGTAAATCTCTTGATACAGGTAAATAATTTGAACTTTCTTCATCTACTTCCATCACCAGCAATAAATGTGTTATCATTACCTATATCAAACATAGTCTTATTTTCACAGAATAGCTGAAATTTGTATTAAAAGAACATAGAGGTTGTCCCCATCTGTCTTAAAGCTGCGATCATTTCTGTGAAGAATATTATTAACGCAGACTTATTCCAACAGCTGTCGCCATTCCACCAGTAATAGTTGTGTGTTGCACTCCCTAATAGAATATTTATTCGTCTGTATGATATTTATAGCATTCTTAATTTGTGTATTTGTATAGAGAATGGATAACATCAATACATGTCTTATACAAAGTATAAATAAAGTAGTAAAGTGACCCCTTCCGTAAGTCATATTTGCATGTCAGTACCATTAATGTTATGACATTTGTTAGTAATTATGTATTGCCATCCAGTTAGTGGATCAACAAGTTGTATTGTCATACCACTGTACCCAACCAATGGATTTCTCAACCCCAGTCAGACATGGGGCTGAAGCCATCTCTTTGGCCTCCAAGCCAAAGCCCTTCAAAAGTCATGAAGCCGAAACCGTCGCCCTTGGAAAGTCGTGAAGTCGAAGCCAAAGCCAGGTAGACATTCACAGAGACAAAGCCGAAGCTGTCTGAATTTTATGAAGCCAGTAATCAGCTTCGTGTCACAGTATGCCAGTTGTAACCAGCCAGTAAGAAAATCAGAACTTCAAACGTAGTGAGTCCTTGCAAGTGAGTGAGTGCATAATACCTTGCATCTTACCTAGGGGTAAATAGGTACAGTACCATTATCTCTTACATACAAATGTTGACCCTAGGAATCGTCAGTCTGGAAATAAAGGAGTCTGTATATAATATTTGATATTTTTATTGAGCTGAAGTGGATGCAAAGGAAAGGACTTGAAAATATGAAAATCAGGCAGTTTTTATGCATATTCTGTTCCTGTAACGAATTTTCTGGGTCTGGTGCTTTAGCCAGCAGTTGGAGCTGAAGCCAGGCCCTTGGCTTCGAAGCTGAAGCCAGGCCCTTGGCTTCGAAGCTGAAGCCAGGCCCTTGGCTTCGAAGCTGAAGCCAGGCCCTTGGCTTCGAAGCTGAAGCCAGGCCCTTGGCTTCGAAGCTGAAGCCAGGCCCTTGGCTTCGAAGCTGAAGCCAGGCCCTTGGCTTCGAAGCTGAAGCCAGGCCCTTGGCTTCGAAGCTGAAGCCAGGCCCTTGGCTTCGAAGCCGAAGCCACGACCTAAAAACCATGGCTTCATGAAGCCAAAACCAAGACCTAAAAACCATGGCGTCTTGAAGCCAAAGCCGGCTTGGGCCCCATGTCTGACCCCAGTCTGTATAATGTGAGGAGCGTGATATTGCCCCACATAAAGACCTGGCTTAATTTCAGCTTACCCAGGCGTGACCTAATAATACATGTTACTTCAACTAGGAAATTCTGGGTGATGTTGATGACTTGGGCTGCTGGAACTGTCCCACCCTGCCCCCCACCCCAACCCCCCCAAAAATGAAAATTATAGTTGACATGCTTTTACTGTAATATATATATATATATATATATATATATATATATATATATATATATATATATATATATATATATATATATATATATAAAAGTGGAGGTCTTTATATTAATAACCTGCATAACAGTTGCAGACAGAACAAAGCTACATTGCCAAACATTTATGTACTGTACTTCATGTATGGATAAATGTTGCACATATTACCTGCTATTCCCCTTATGTATTAGGACTAACGGTATAGTTTGTATTAATTGGCTCCACCTCCACAGGGGATATGTCAATCGAGGATCCACCAGTACATCCCGCTACAAGTGCTGAAGATTGTCCTTCCATCAACGTCCATCCAGATGCTGTTGTACATCATCAGTTGACACCAGCAGACTATGGTAGATATTCACCCATTCCTCCTCCAGGATTGTATAATGATTATATGTAACACATGCAACTTGATGGCAATGACTAATATTGTAAAAGGGGCACAAATGGTTGACAGACGTTTCCTCTGGTACGATGTATGGATGTCCATAACATAATACAGAACACATTATGGCATATAGTCATAATATACAAGTGTCATATAGTCTTATGTACAAAATATGATAGCATAACCAATTTGTGATGAGGACATTACAGAGTAGCTGCACAGTGAGTTAGGCAGTCTCCCCTGTCCCAGTGATTATGGTGAAGATAATGCTTGTAAACTGTCTTTTTATCAATGCACTCTCCTTATACTGATGGTGTCCATATTGCACACATATAACAACACTATTGGTTAGGTATGTCTCGTTGATCCCAAACTATTTATGACATTACACAGATGGCAGCATCCATTCCTTCCACCCTGATGGTCAGACTCCCGTGGAAGAGGA
Organism: Coenobita brevimanus; assembly: GCF_032717465.1. Taxonomy (NCBI): domain Eukaryota; kingdom Metazoa; phylum Arthropoda; class Malacostraca; order Decapoda; family Coenobitidae; genus Coenobita; species Coenobita brevimanus. The sequence continues at coordinate 32,832,821 of NC_136967.1, forward strand.
CAGAGATAGAGTACCACAGCTGGAGAAGACACTGCATGGTCAAACTCTCCTGGAAGTGAACAGAGATGGACTACCACAGCTGCAGATAGCATTGCATGGTATGTTGAATGGCTAGTCGCAATGCATAGTACATAGTTTAATCACATAATAGTGGTGTATGCCAATTTATCTGTACAGTACAGTTACTGTAAAAGAATATACTGTAGGCACTACAACAATAACATTCACCCACAGTGTTATGTATAATTGTCAAGCGTATTTATAAAATGATCTTGTTATACACCGAATTCCAGTAAATATGAATGTTTGCCAAGAATAGGTATAGGTTAATCGTGCACTCTGAAGTAGAAAAGTATTTATGTGTGTATATCCACGTAGGCGAATATCTTGTAATATTTTAACATGCTCTTGGGATAATTAATATGTAATATTTTTGATGCCACAAGATTATAACCATAATATTCTTTACGCGTGGCATTCGTCACATGCATAGTCCAGGGTACAGTACAGACACTGTTTGGGTGGAGGAAGTGGGCATAAGCCGTGCTAGGGGATGGTGCAGACGCTCTTGGGTAAGTGAGGTGGGCATAAACCGTTCTAGGGGGTGGTACAGACGCTCTAGGGTAGGGTGAGGTGGGTATAACCGTACTAGGGAGTGATACAGACGCTTTTCT